>NC_081289.1:18282424-18582424 GCF_030490865.1 Poecile atricapillus | reverse complement strand
CGCTAGCCCTCCGTGCCCTGTCCTTCATGAGAAGCATTGAAGTAATGCCACAGACTCATAGGCTGAGGACAGAAGGGAGAGCACTGTTCAGCACAGCTGAGGAAAGGCAAAGGAAGGAGACCAAGAAACCCAGCAGTGATGATCCACACCTTGCCTCATCCTCACCAGGTCTCAGACCCACAGACCTCTTCCCTTCTCCTCACCTCCATGTAGCTTTGCCTATTCAAAGCTGCCTTGCAAACAGAAATACCACTTAGGAAAAGTTTTGCTAGTTCTTAACAAAATCGCTGTTTATTCATGGCACGGCAAAAGTTCATATGATATGCTATTCCACCCAGGCAGAGCAAACACACAGCTCTGGCATAACAAACTTGTGGTACTGTTAAGAACAGATATCACTAATATTTTAGTGAGGAGTTACCCTCTAAATGCTTCTTCCCTCTGGTGGCCTCAGGCTAAGGCTTTGAATTGTCTTGAATGAAGATGTCTCTGGTTGATCCATGCTTAATTCCTGCTGTAGGGCAGTTCAGGTCAGCTCTGTGCTGCACATCTGTTTATGTTAAACAGACAGATCCTGGAAGCAGCAAATTGTGCCACAAATGGCTCCACAGAGGTGGGGAAGCCTCATTTGGTCTTCAAAGAAACTTCCTACAGTCAATTTAAAAACTTCAGTGCTCCAAACGTGAAGGACACCTGCATGTCATTAAGTACTTACTGCTGAGCAGACAGCTTTCTGGGTCACCATCTGTTCACCAAGAGCACCAGCTCCTGGCTGCCTTTCCCCAATTCAGCCTGCTCCAGGCTTTGAACTCCCAGCCTTGGCAGCTCACAATTACTCAAAAGGTAGCATGGATGGTTCTTCTGTGTCAGCAACACAAATCAAAACACAGTGTCTCACGAGAGAACAATTCAACCAGGCACAGCTCAGTAAAGTCTGTTTAAGGATTACAGGAGCTAATCAGAAGAGCTCATAAGGTATATGCCTCTGTTTGTGGTATCTACTGCTGCCCTTCTAATCTCATCAATCTGCCTGCTCATCTGTAGTTATCTGGCTCTGGTAACAATTATTGTGTGTGTTGTTTTAACAAAAGTCCTCTCTTGTGCTACAAAGTTTGCTACCTGAGCAACTGCTCACAGAAGAAAGTTCAAAATTAAAGATTCAAAATTAAGATCCCTTGGCCTAAACAACACAACTTGTCGAAAACACTTTTTGTAGCAACGGGAGGAGACACCTGCATAAAGCTTGAGAATCTCATCAGCTCTAGAAATCTAGAATTACTTTCCTGCCACTTCACAGAACCCAGGATGGCCCAATCCTGGCACTGCTATCCAAAGTTTCCAGCCTAAAGTTTCAGCCTTTTGAACTGAACCACCAGATGGTTCCACTAGATCAACACAATCATCAAAACAGGCAAAATTCATCACAGAGACAAAACAAAAGGTAATGAGCCTTAATGCTCACTGGGGGAATGATCCTTATGTAAAACAGAGCAGGACAGAGAACAGAGGCTGCTCTAAGGTCGGTGGACCTGATGTAGTCTATAACCACCTTCCACATCATAGACTTACAACTTCTGCTTTCTTTCCCCCTGTCCTCCCCACTCAAGTTGTATTACACAATTTAAGGACTGGCACAGTTCCATATTCTCAGAGAGAGGAACAAACAAATTTTCCCATTTGTGAAAATCCTGCTTTGTATCTGATGTTTCAGAATCTTCTTAAATAAAGCCAGCAATTTATTATAGCTATAGCCAGTGCTCAAACTGAGCTAGAGTTCAAAGCTGCTAAGCTTCTTCATTCTTCTCAATGAGAGGAAAATCAGCATTTCCTTTGATTCTGGAAACAGAACTGGCTTATCCACATGACCAGAAAATCATGTGGGGCCCCCATAAGCAAAAGAAGCCTATAAAGCTGACATCTCCTCCACCCCACCTAAACACAATCCACCTATCTCAAAAAATGTGTGTTTTTCTTCATACAGACTCCCCTTTTTAAGAAGCTTCATACAGGTGAGACTTGAAGAGAGGAAGATCATGGTTGGAGGAGACCTTTTGTGCCCAAGGACCTGGCTTTCAGGAATAAAGGCTGCAGCCTGCCTGTCTGCTGTCAAGAAAATATCTCTTGACTGGAAAGGCAAGCATGCACTTAGCTAGCATTCCAAAAAGACAAGGTAAGCAGGAGAAAAAAACAGAAAGAAAACAAGAAAAACTACCAATAACCAAAATATGCTTTGAAAGGAAAGAGTAAGCAACTTTCTGCTTTGCTGGTAAATGACCTCCCAACATGGCCCTTTTATTTTCTATGATGCACGTTTCCCTGTTCCCTCTGCTTTTCACATGATGTTTGACTCTATTTCTCTAGGTTTACAGGAGCCAAGTTACAAATTGATATGATAAAGGGCAACACAAGAGGTGTGACTTGCAACATGTCACAGCCTTTGTAGGAAGCAAATTGGCACCTAAATTACAGTATTTGCATATTATAGTTAAAAAGGGAACTCAATTACTTGCTAAAGAAGGACACATTTGCTGTCTTTTAAAACACAAGCTTCTGCTTCCCTGACCTACCCACATTTCACCTCTGAGAAGCTGAGAAAAACTCTTCTGTCAAGACAAAATGGATGTCCTTATGCAAAAACCCAGAGTTAGCTCCTTGTACCAATCTTCTGGTATCCACAACTCCACATTTGCCATTTACACTTTGAAAGATGAGGGATCCACTGCCTTCTAAGGAAAGCTTTTGTGAAATTATCACCCCGCCTCCCACCATCAACACTGTAATATAGTAAATTAGTTTGTAATTGAATTTTTCTTATCATAGCTCTCCTCAGCAAGTTAGAGAGGCCTTTAGTACTAGTAATTTTTCTTCCCTAGAAGATATTTAGAATGTGGTTATCTGTTCCTCTTGAGTTTGTCAGGCAGACTAAGCTCTTTAAGCTGCAGAGCAAACTTTCTCCAGACAAAGTTTTGATGGAGAGTTTTTGCTTTCCTTTCTTTTTTTTTTTTACTTTCTTTTTTTTCATCTTTTGAAAGTGTCAACACCAACAGAGGATGTCTTATCCTGGTACCTCTGTCATCGCCCTGGTCTGGCCCTCTCAGACATATGTCAGAGATTTGGTTTTAGACTTTTCTCCACAGCACTCCATTCAGAGTTCATCTGCCAATTCCTGCCTCCTATGACCCCCTAGAATCCTTTCTAATCACTGCTTTCCAGATATTTCCACTATGTAAGTTTCATTTGTACAGATGGAGGTAGAAAGGGCTAAAACATGCTGTGCTGAGCTGCTTGCATCATTATTTTCAGCATTGAAACAGGACAGGAAAAGTGTCACCGAAGCCTAAAACACAGACATAGACACCGAAAGGAACAGGTGGAAAGAGGCTCCCTGCCTTTTCCTGACGCCTTTCCCTCTTTCCAGAAAGGTAGAAAGAGGTCCTCAGCAGCCTCAGACTGTTAATAATTACTCCAATGCTCAGTTAGTAATGACTTTTGCAATATTTAACATTTTCCTTATAGACTAAAGTCTAATTCTTCATTAATTTTTAAAAGAAAAAAAATTAAAGCGTGTTTTCAGTCTTCAGCTTTAAAGAAAATACTTGAAAGTATGACCATTGGGTTACATTAAATCAATAAAAACCTATCCAGAAGGCCAGAATCCCACCATTGTTTTGGATTTTCTTCATCTAGCGATTTTTAGGCAAATATCCTGACAGGAAAGGGGGAGGAGTGGGGCTGTCAGTACCGCATTCAATGAGTATAATTACACTGAAGTACTGCTAAGGGGTTTAGAGAGAGGGGAAAAATACTATTCCACAGAGTTAATATAAAGTGGGCTTTCATGTACATACAAACCCACAAGGAGCAAGCTACTGCCTGCTGAGACCTATTTGAGAGCCAAGGGATTGATCGGCCTCGGCCAGCCCTTGCTGGAGAGAAAAGCTGCAGTTGTGAATTACTGTAAAGCAGCATTCACATGATTGATGGGTTTACCCCCACCACCACATTTGTTTCAAAGATCCATTTTGTCTTCTGTGGTGACGGTGTGAATTAACCACACTCACAATGGCTGGCTGGATTTTGCAAGACCGATCCAAGGTCCTGGAGTTCGACGAGGCTTTTATCTCATGCAGCCGTGTGACTGGAAAATGGGGAAGGGATGCTATTTAACACCCAGGCTTCTGAGGAGCACCACAACATCAACCTCCTCAAAGAGTCTCTCTGCCATCACAGCAGCCAGCTCATGCCTGGGGAAGGAAGTCTTTGAAGGAGCTCTGCCTTTGATCTCCCTTGCAGTCTGATACTACACCCACTTGTCCTTACAACCAAGGGACCATAAGGTGTATTTATTTAATCTCTTGTCTTTTTCACCCACTATGTTTTCAGCAATAGATTTTTTTTCCCCTCCTTTTTCCCGATGAAGAGCAAGAGAAAGCCTGAACTCTGTATCTAGTAAAAGATCCAGAGAATCCACACAATTTGTGATGGGATTTCTCCTCAAAGCTCAGGCACTGCAAATTAATAGTTAGGATAGCAAGGAGAATGGGAGAGAACAATCACACAAGGGCCCAAATCATGGCCAGCTTTTAAAAATGTCCTGAAATCTTTTGAATGGACAGCACGACACAAGAAGCTGGACTTTCATGAAAGCCCAATCACACACCCACCTGGGGTCCCACAGCATCCCAGGAACTGATTTTTCTGCCAGGAATAAATAAATCTGTGTCAGTTTCAAACTGCTCTGGACTCCTCACAGTTCCCTGGAAGGCACTACATACATGAATAACATTTTGTTTTCCTTTATGTGGTAAATAGGTTGCTTAAAAGAGAGGAAAAGAAAACCTCAGAAAACAAATAATAGCATTAAATACTATTAACTACAGCAAGTTTGCTGCACACAAGCAAAATGTAACCTTCCTACACACAACCCTGCCAAAGCATTTCACACTGCATCATTTCACTTCACTTGCCCTGGTCTTCCATAAAAACATCTCCTATCCTACAGCACTTCCTCTGTATTCACAGTCCTCTTCTACCCACAAGGATGAAAAAAAAAATAAAAAAAATGCATTTCTACTGCAGTCCTTGGTGTCCCTGTACTCACACCATTTCTTAATCACTACCTGCAGCATCCAGTGCTCCCCACAGAGTAAGAGCCCTTTTTCCCAGCTCCACCATCCCAACAGCTGTCCCAAACCTGGCCAAAACCTGGTCTAAGAGCACAGCAATGCAGCTTGTTTTCTAACCAGTGTTAGGCCTGGGAGCTTCCCAGCATGTCCTGTCTATGTTTGTCACACCACACCAAAGTCCTCTCCTTGGGTTTAGAGCACCCTGCAATCAACCCTCTTTGGTCCTTTCATGGACACCATCCTCACCTGCCTTTACAGCTATGGTGGATGTTCCAGGAATCACAAAGTCAAATGTTTTGAGACGTCTCTGCCTCTTCAGCAGCCTCCCCAGCTCCAAAGCAAGCCAGCCTCCAAAAAGGCAGATGCTGAAGTGGCACCAAATGGGGTCAAGCACATTGTAGCCACTACACCCAATTCTCACTTGGAAATTCTCACACCAAAATGTGTCATAACTGAAAGCAGACACTAACCTCGTTGGTTAGTGTCTGTGCACCAAAGAGCCCATAGAGACCACAGTTACAGCTCAGCTGTCCTGGAGTGACTGGGTTAAAAGAGGAACACTCAGCACTCTTGGCAGCAAATAAGAACTGCTCTCAGACTGCCTCCTGCTACCATACATTTCCAAATCTTGTGTCTGTGCATTTTATTAACCCCAAAGGACAGTGGGCTCCATTTCACTGTGAAAAGCTCTCAGAAACTTTGCAGAGAAACTGATTTGTCCAGATCGTTTTGACTTTTCCTGACTTCAGTTGCTGTGATTTGCCTGTTATACACACCTGCTGTGTGCTCCACCACGCACACAGGGAGGGAGGAGAATGGGATCACTTGTAGGATTTGCTGGGACCCCACAGAGCTGCTGGAAACCTGCAAACCACACACATGGGAAAGCACACCATAAGACAATGTCCTGGACCCTGGGTGAGCCGTGGTGAGCACCAGAGCAGCAGAGAACACACTGCAGCTGTGTTAACAGGGTCACCAAATCCTCGAGAACAATCCCACCAGACCAAGCTGAAGGGTCACTCCAGTCCCAGGAGGCTGGCAGTCCTTGTTTCTATCTGTCATATGGCAAAAACATTTCCACTGAACTCTGATCAGCACACTTAAATTCTTCCCTCCCCCACAAATCCATGCAGCTCAGTGCAGTGGCATCAGCAGCTGGATGTCAAGCACAGGTGTGCTATTAAAAAAGGTCAGGTTATTTCATTTCCAAAGACTTTGCACAGGGGAGCACCTTTCAAACCGGGCATGTTTTTCCTCAAGTTCTACCTAAACAATGATTGACTTTAAGTAAAAGCTACTTGTTGTCCCCCCTTCATTTGCCACACTCAGAGGCATGGTAGGCAAATATTCTAAAAGCTCACCTTTAGAAGCAGGAGGTTCTGCAACCCCAGTTGGCTCCTGTCACTCCTGGTGCTGTCTGTGCCACAGCAAAACCTGTAAGGCATTTAGTGACTCACATGATGACAAGGAACACTAAGCCCTTGTGCCCATGCACAGCACCCTCCATAAAAGCCACTTGAGGCTCATCAAGATTAGGAATGAGCTCTTTCTTAAGTCCAGCCCAATCCAGTTAACAGGCTTATATGGAAATGCTGAGAGACAGGGCTGACAAGCAGCAATGCACCTAACTCACACAAACCACTTTGCTAAAAAGGAAGAACATGTGGGTGCTGCCTAGCTCAGGCTCACAATCGCCCCTTTCCTCTTCATATATTCCTTCAGGGATGCTTTTCTCTAAAGATATGAATTTAAAATGGCTTGGATGACCTTTGTGATTACTAATCACTGTTATAAATCTTGTTCCAGTAGCACAAAGAAAGAAAACCAACTGTTAAAGACAAACCCATTTCATACTTCCTGCTCAAATAGCCTTCCCTTCCTGCTCTTGGCATATGTTTGCATAAGTTGATTTTCTTCTGCTAAAAAGACGCTGGCATGCATCAAAATAGAAAAAAAAAAGAATAAAAAAAAGCACAGAGATGTTTCAAGACTGCTTGTTGTGACATCAGCTTGTGATAAGACACCACTGTCCCATTTCTCCCATTCCATATGTGCACGGGAACGCAACCTGGGGAAAGCGTTGCACATCACCTGCTGAGGAGCAAGCACAGTGGCAGATGCCCAAGCCCTGCCCTCCCACCACTGCTGAGCATGTGGGATAGCTCCAAAATGAAGGCTGAAACAAAAGCTTCCTCTCTTTCAAAAAAGAGTTGCTTGGGGATTCCACTCCTAAAAGGTAATAAAGTACCTGCAACCTCAACTTACTAAGGCTTGATTTTCCGTGACAGGAATCAGAAAGGGGAGAAAGAGGGTAGATTAAACATCAATTTTACAAATAATATCAATAATTCCAGGAGTTAAATGAAAGACATTTTAGAAGCATAAGTGTTACTATGCGAAGTTAGTATTAACATAATTTTCTGTGAGATTAAGTCAGCATCAGATAAACTGAACACAGTCAGACTTAGGGGAAAATGGGTAGTTTGCACAGGATATTGCACTTCTGACAACATAGTTGTTTCCAAATAGTTACCCATTTTCCACGGTTGAAAAGCATCAGGGCAGCAAATTAGATGTATGTGGGCACAATTAGCTCACATTTCTAATATCACAAACAGCTTCCTGAAGCACAGTTTGTTAATTAACAGGTGGTAATTAGAAAGAAAAAAAAAACAAAAACCCAAACACACACCACCCTCCCCCCCACCTCCCTCAAGGCGGGAGCACAAAAACTGTTACATTTTACCACCAATCTAAATCACAATGACCCTATATACACATACACATTTACTTTTGTATATACATTTAGTTACTTTGGTGGACCTTCAGACACTTTCGATCAGGCTTTTTGCTAAACTGCTTGGAGGGAATCCTTCTAAAAGGGAAAAACATACAACATTGCACACAAACCAGCTAAGGAAGAAGTCAGAAGGACAAATAGGACTTTTCAAGCTTTCCTTGCAGGGAGATACAGTAGGTGAGTTTTCAAATAGAAATTTTGAGGGTGATAATATACATGCCTCCAATTCAGACCAGGGCTGATCGATCTGAAATAGTTGGTGCACAAATTATGACATTACCATTTTCTATAAAGGTCAAAATACGATAATTTTTATAAATTTTTTCTTGTCAGTGGAATCAACTCACATGGTGGCAGTTAGTTTGAAGACTGCAGAAGGAAAATCTACAATGAGTAAGTCCCAAGCAATGAAAAAGAATTGATTAAGGAGTTAGGGCTGCTTCTAGACTTATTTCTAAAGTGAGGACTGCGGCAGCTCAGATACATTTCCACAGGATGCAAACATAGAATTCTCTCACACTCATTTGAAATCTTCACACCACAGTTACCACCTGATTATGGTGTAGGACTGGGAGGTCATTATCAGTGCTAAGAGAACCAGGTTTTAAAAAAAATCACAGAATCTGGGAGTTGCTCCTTTCTGTTCTCTGAGAGCCATCCTTTCAAAAACCATGCCAAGAATGAGCACAGATATTCTGAAATGATGCCAAAATGCAGTAACTGATGATACTTCTGGTCAGTCAAGAAAAAAAAAAAAACAAAAAAAAACAAAAGAAAACCAAAATTACTTTGCCAATGTAGTTTAAGAATATATTCACTCACAGAATATCTTTAAGAGAAAGAAAATGGAAATGCAGCTCAAGTGAAACTAATAGGAGAGAACAACTTTGGCAGGTGAGATGTAAAATGGAGATTAGGAGGTCCAAGAGCAAGGCTGAAGAACAGGGAAGCAAATGCATAGTGACAAGGAATAAGGCATTCCTTAAGCAGATGGGAGACTGGAACTCCAGAAGAGCTGGTGGCTCCTGCAGACTCTCCCGACACAAAGTCAGTGAGGGCAGAAAGAGAGATTGCACAGAAGTTAAATGGCTCCCCTGCTTCGGTTTTCACTTCAGAGCAGGGGAGGGAGATGCAAGGCCCAGGGTTATACAAGTAAAGAACTTGAGGCAGAACGGCCAGACAGAGTTAGGGGAAATAAAATAAAGCAAATGAAAAAAAAGAAACTACTTGAGAAATTTGACTGCACTAAACTGCATTTCCAGAGCTGAGAAAAGCCAGTCAAAGGCAAGTGTAAACCAGCTGAAATAGGAGCCCCACAAACCAGAGAAGCCTAAAAAAGCACATTTCTCACAACGATAAATCATGCCTCACTAACCTACAAAAAGGCTTTAAAAACACATCCTGACCATTTTTCACTAGATGCAAATTGTTCATATTTTCAAAGACTTTGAAACTGTTAGGAGAGCTTTGTCATCTTTGGGACAAGAGGAAAGGTCTTGTCACTCTTTCAGTATTAGCCAAGGAACAGAGACTCCCAGGATAAGAACAATACTAATTTTTTCATACAGAAGGGAGATTTTTTAGCACCCAAAGTACTGCCTAGCATCACAAGGCCACAACACAGGGTGCCCATAGAATGTGGTGTTACCCAACAGTATGAGGGTCCTCATTCTCTCAACTATCCAGGCAACTGGATAGCAACAGGCAACTGGACAACACAAATACCAGATAAAATTCACCACAGACATATTGAAGTCTAATGGAAAAAAAAAACAACAAAAGAAAAAAAATTATCTGCTTCCTTACCACTATACACTAGTGACTACTGACCTAACTCCTAGACATCAAAACAATTCTGTAGACAGATGATGTCACATCTCTGTGCTTAGCAAGAGTCATTTCAGAGTAGACACTTTGGAACAGCACTTCTAAAATTGTGAACTGCAATATGAAAAAACTACTGTGAAATTAAAATTACAGAATGCTGGGTTAAATTTCAGCTAAATGTGACTGCTAGAATAAGGGCGTGAATTGTGAACACACTTAGAAATAAAGAAACTGAAATATTCTGTTGATTTAGGGCTAGGCATGGGGCTCTAAAAGGCTATTGAAAATGAGAAACATGAGAGAATGTGTAATATTTATGAAAGGTGACCTACTGCACTACTTAAATAGAAGAGAGATTAAAGCAAAGACAAGTTGAGGTTATGAAAATAAGGGCATTATAGACACATGAATTCAAAAATAAGATTCAGGAAACCTCAGCTATTCAGAGTAATGAAAATACATCTTCAAAACCAAAACAGATTGCTTGTGGTTTATCTGCCAAGGGGAAAACGCCTGTCAGGTCTGTCCACATTTAAAGCTAAGGAAGATGAACACTATTTGCAAAGAGTTTTAAGAAATCCACATTAGCCTGGTTTCACAGAACTCAACCCATGCTCTTCCATCCACTTCCACATCTTTTACAACTGGACTGAAGAGAGTGGTCCATGCCTTGGGAAAAGCCAGGCCTAATTCACAGAATTCTCCAACTCTGTAGCTGCTACAGAAGCACTTTCTGCCTTCAGTGGTTGAGCTCTGCACGGCAGCAAAGCTGGGACCATACAGGAATCTGAGCATGGAAACCAGAGCTCACCTGGGATCAGCAGCTGCAGCTTAGAAGTTCTGCTACTCCAAAAAGTATTTATGCCTAGAATATATTTTTTAAACCTGAAGGAATAGAAGACAGATATAAATGAGATTAAAAAAATATCCCCTTCATTTCATACCAATCACACTTTGCATCAGGCAGTGAAAACCAAGCTTATTCTCTGCTAAGGGCACTGATCAAAGGCTAAAATGTTTTTTGCAACCAAAGTTATGATCATATGGGGAGAATAAAAAGAAAGAAAAAAGAAAAAAAAATTCAAAGCACCGTGTCCTGTGAAGCAATTGAAAAGGACATGCACAAGTTTTGGGGAGAAAAATGAAACAAAACTTGTATTTTTCTTCAACTCTACAATAATAGTAGTAATAATGGTAAGTAACAATTATGAATTATTTATACTGTTTACAATTATTTTGTAAATAGACAATTTTATAGTACCTCATAATTATCACAATTGTTTAAAAATGTTTACAAATACTACACTTAGATTCTAATTCTCAAAGGTATGCTTCGAAGAAAATTTTCAATGGCTCAGGAAAGGAGAAACTTGAGAAAATGCTCCTCGTTGCCCACTGCTGTATGCTATAGCACTTATTTCTGAGACATCACAATCATAAAAACGTCCTAATGAAGGGCACGAGCTGGACACTACAGGGCACCGTGAAGAGCTTACTGTAGTCAGTGTCTATCTCATATAAGTTCTCATATAAGTTCTTGTTTCCATCTCTCAATACCCATTAAGTGCTGGAAGTGTTCAGATGCAAACTAGAATTCCACTGACCTGGAACAGAAATCATGGATTCATTAACTCAAAAATTTCCATTTCGATAAACCTAAGATGAAATATTTCAACCTCAATTTTTCTCGACCTCAGACAGATAGCTTACACTTCACAGACTTCTCCTGCTTTGAGTTTTTTGTTTGTTGCAGTTTAAATAAGACAAGAAATTCCCACCCACAATTACTTGAGAAATCTCAGTTGGTAAAATCCCAACTGTAATCAGACTCTTATTGCACATGCTGTAAGTGTCAATGCATAAAGATGTGAACTTGTCATTTACAGTACATGGTGCACAATTGGTAAGTCTAAAGTTATCTAACACATTTTTGCTATGCATCCCTACATTTTTTTACGTTTCTCCAAGCAGAGACTTGATTTTGGTGGGTGTGTAAAGCATGATGTCAGGGCAAAGTCTATGCACACCTCTCTCTTTTCCTCTATAAAAACACACACCTGCCATACCCACTCATCCTATGGCTGTGCTTAGCACAGGAAAGAGGGGCTCTTATTTAAAGGAATTTCATACACAGCCATAAATAATTCAAACTAAAATATAGTACAGAGCAATTAAATTAACACAGTAGATGCAGTAAGATGCCCAGCTGTATTTTTTACGTCCTTTTCTTGGGTGGGAGTGTTCTACCTAGTACTACACTCAAAAGCTCTCACCCTTTGGGAAGATCAGTACAGAGGTGCTGGATTTGGGCACAGAGGAGCAGCCAAAGAAAGGCCAGGACCATGTGGGACACTGTCCCACCAAGCAAGAAGAGGTGATTGTGAATGTTAACTCAGTTACAAAATACTGAAAGCACCTATAAGTATTTTTTAAAGCAGCTTCAAAAGAACTTTTCTGGATCAATATTATGAGTAAGAACAGGAAGTTCACACACTTTTCCTCCCATTCCCATCCCTTTTTGAACTTTGTATTTTTTTTCCATCATGAAAACATTTTTCCATCATGAAAACAAATTTTGCAGGTAGTTACGAACAGAGAGAGAAGGCGTTCCCCTCTCCCCCATATTTCTGATTTCAGTCAACTTTACAAATCATTTCAGATGTTAAGACCAGAAGATTTCTCCTTTCAGGGACAAAACCAAGAGTTGATCCCAGTGGGAAGACAGTGGCAGCCTCCACCTCTGACCAGGATAAACTCAGAACCTTCATGGCACCAGCTTCTCATCCAGGGAGAGGTTTGGCCAGGGGTTACACAGCCCAGACTCTGCTTTGGAGAGGTATGGTTATTAACATGGACTGACAGAAGCAGTTTACACTGGAAAGTGGAGGAGAAACCCAGCTAATCATTAGTTTGACTTAATAAAAAAAAAAAATTAATACAAAAGCAGTTTATGCTTAAACATGTGTCCAGAAAAATACCAAGTGAAGCTGTCAAAGGCCCCATTGTAAATGTATTGATATAAAACTTTTCACAAGAGCTTTCATCCCATGGACCTGAACACATACTGTGCCATCAGAGAGTTTTATTTCCACTAACTGTGTTAAACTTATAAATGAAGTTTGCACAATCAACCAAAGATTTCACACACACTCCTGCACTTACTTTGTCTAATTTCACTGTTCTCAGTGAGGTAACTCAGAGCCCATAACGATGTTCCAACAACACAAAGACTACAGCTCAAATTAGAAGTGATGGAAGGAAGAGAACAGCACCTCTTAAAACACATGCACCTATAATCCCAATGACCACTCAATATTAATGAGTACAAAATACAAATTAAAACCCATGCCCCATTTAATGGCAGCCTCTTGAGCTAACAAACATGAAGGGAGAGGAGCTTGTCTTTTCTTCTTCACCACCCCATAAATACAGTTTCCCATGGTATTTGCAAGCACAGCAAAGACCAGATTCAATGCAGATACCCCTACTTAGGCAGCCCATAATCCCCACAGCTCCTTACAAATCCTCTGCTGGTGGATGGTCTATTTGGGATTAGTTCTTGCAGGAAAATGAGAGCAACCTTCAGGCTCCTCTGAACTCTGCAGGTCTCTGGTCAAACTGGCCAGAGGATCATCGTACCATAACCAGCTCCCACATGGGTTTCTGATTTGGTTTCTGGAGGTTTTTGGTTTGGTTTTGGGCAGGGGGGGTGGGTTTGTCCTTCTGCTACATAAATAAGCCTAGAAGAGGAGGAGGCCCAGAGCACAGAACAAGTATGCTAATGCCATATCATACCAACTGCCATGCCAACAGCAATCACACACACACGCCTGCTCACACGCTCCTGCCAAAGAATCACTTCAGCAAACATCAACTACAGAGATTAGCAAAAGCATCTGACAACGCGCAAATCGGACAAGAAACACGGGCTGAAGGGACAGCTTAGCAAAGCGAGGATTTAGTAAGTGAAATGACATGAAGTTCCTGAATCAAGGCTTGCAGCGTTTTTGGAAGACTGCTGAAAATCCTATCTGTTGGTTAGTAGATTTTTTCCATCCACCCGTCCCTAATGCATATCAGCTGCAGCCAGACAGGCTTCTAATAAAAGCAAGTGACTCTTGCACAAAGGAAAACATCTTGCTGGCCTCTGGGAAGGCAGCAATCCAAGCAAACAACCAGGCACTCAGGTGGCACAAGGTATTGGGAAGCAACCACGGCATCTCAGGGGCTTTTCAGCACCACAAAGCAAGCTAAATCCCTACAGTAAAAGACTGGGTTTCCAGCTGAAACCATCCTAGACAGAATAAACTTCAAACTATTGAATTTGAGTGGAGTGGGGAGGCTACTTTTAAACGTGTAATTTTCATTGCTCAAACTAAAGGAACAAAGTGTTTTCCCACCAGATTTAAGGCAGAATATCAGAACAATCTATTATCTCTAATTTACTAAAAAGATGCTTCACTTCAAAGGCACTTTCAATGAAAGCAATGAGATTCTGCTGCAAGAAGCACAACAAGAGTCACAACCATTTAGCAATATTATAGCACATTTGTGTCTTATTTTGAAGAATTTGTTGCCAAAACAAGGGAGGGGGTACTCTTTCTAAATCATAGACTGAATTATATATTCCTTATTCTGATGCAGCTCTTGCTGCAGCATCAACTGCCTGAATAATGTTTGTAGGACTTGTGTCTGGTTAAATATTAATCTCTGCTACACAGCAAGAATATGATTTCTAGTGAGCTGAAAATGAACTAAATGTTGAAATGGAAGAAGCTTGGTTGTCTGAAAGCAAGCTGTGACTTCGTAGCGCCATTGCACAGACATCAGAACTGCCATCTTTCTACCAAGGCTATTTCTAAATCACTTCCTATCTTACTTTCAAAGACAATGAACTTTTCTTAAGAGATCTGTCCCTTACCATCTGACAAAGTGCCTAAACAAACATTACAGAAATGTTAAAATGGGCACTTTGAGACAATATCACTCTTCCCACCGTTGCTCACATGCTGTAAACCTGCTAAAAAAAAAAAAAAAAAAAAAAAGGAAAAAAAGACGGAACTCCTAAATTAGTTACCTTTAAAAACAAAGTTTTTGATACAACAAATATCCTTCCACGATGTATTGAGCACATTTTGGATGCTCCTATCACAGAGGAAAAGATGCTACAGACTGTGAGCCTTCTGTTCTTGGCTACAGATGGGTGCATACATTTGCATTGCACTACTAAGGCTCCTTTGCACTTCGAGATACATGATGTGTGAGGAGTAGAGCTAAAAAATAAATACATACATAAATGAATCTGTTGTTCTAGTGATCCAGTAGAAACAAGGAAGCCTTAAATGCAAGAGCCATATCATCTTTAGCTGGTTATAAAACTAATGCCACTATTTGCACGGCTCTGAGGAGAGAAAGAAACAAAAAAGAACAAAACAGGTTTTGTGCCTGATATCCACTGGAACTGAATCTGAGAAGTTAGTTCAGCTATTTCTGTGCAGGGAGCCTCTGGCTTCCACAGATACACATATATTTACTGTTTGTGTCAATGCACAAGGAATTCCATGTACCCATGGAGTCAAATTATCTGTTCTTCTGCTTTTTTAATACTTAGGGACAGAAAAGGCAAGAGTTAGATGCAGTTAGCAAAGTCAGACAATGAAGACAACAGCAGAGTTTTCTCTGTGCCTTCATGAGCTCAGAAGATCAAGACCAACTAAGCACTCCAGCCTAAGAAACAGTCTACCTCTACCTCATAGTCCTGTGCCTGTCCCCACTCAGCTGGACCAGCCTCCCTAAAATACCTGAGCATCAGCCTGTGTGTAAATGAGGCCTTCAGAAGGAAAGCAGAGCCCATCCAGTCTTGTCCCTCCAAATTGCTCTGTCTGGTTTTACTCTTGAGAGGAGAGTTTTTGTACAGGTAGGGAATAACTCCCAAAATATCGTTTGAAGATGGCAAATTCTCTTTCATTTATGTGGTTAGTTAGTTACATGTAGACCAGTGTCAAAATAAGGATTTAGACTGAGGTATTAGAGAATTTTTCCTCTTTCTCTTCTCTCCCCACAGCCATTTGACACTGGTTTTATCCACAACTAAATGGGGGATGTTTACAAGGTCCAAGCTATGCTGAAACTGTGTAGAAACTAATGAGGAAGGAAGATTTTTATAATGCTCTCGTGAAACATTTAATGAGCTCTAAAATAGTGCTGGCAGGCCTCAAAGGAGAAAGGCCCAGTTCAAAATGGAACTTTGCAGTTTACTAAATGGCAGTGTGCAGGAGCCCTAAGCACTATTTATTTTCAAAGACTATTTTTATCAGAAAATACCCAACTCCTGTAACACTCCTCTGCTCTAAAAGTCTCTACCCCTCTGTTGCAGCTGCCATGCAATCAGTGGCACTTGCCAAGCAATGTGCTCTAAGGCCCAAAATAACACATTAATTTTTTTTTTTTTTAATGTAATGGAACTGGATTTTGCCTCAGATATAGTTAGCTCAACTCCTCACCTCCAAAGGTCACCCCGACTGAAACCAGAATGTGCCACTCCAGAAAGGCAAGAGAGGGCTTTTTGGAGTGGAGGGATATGGTGAGGGTGAAAATCCCCTGGCTTTATCAGGAATACAGCTCGCTCTTTATTACATTCCCATTCCCCCTTCTCATCTCCCATCAAACTGCCTACAGCTGTGTTCTCTCAATCTTCAGCCTGGAAGACATGAAAAAGCAGTCTGCAAGACGACTACAGCTTTTTCAAAAGTCACTCCCACACATAGAGACAAGGAAGGAAATAAAAAAGTCAAAAAGTAAGAAAATCATCACAGTGCCACTGCAGAAGGTAGAGCCAAATATTTTAAATTGCACAATGATCCTGTTTCTTGGAATAAAAGAAGGTGAGACCTATTGGCCAAGCTTGTCTAGTTAGGGGAAGTCCTGATGACCCTTTCTACCATAAGGTGAAACACTGCTGAAACAAACTGAACTACTTTAATACCACCACCTGCAACAGGTCCTTTTAAGTCTTCAAGGTCCTTACTTTTCACTAGAGAAAAAAAATGTAGGAGCCTGAAGAGAGTCTGAAAAGTATTGATGAACTTGGCATCACAAGACCAGTTCTTCTGGCGACTCAGAACAAGAAGAATATTAAGAAGCAAATTCCATACTGACTGCCAGCTCTTATTTCATGGGCTGGATCAAGCTCATGTTAAAGGTAGTGGGATTAAAGAGTTCTTCAGCTGATGGCCACTTCTGTTCAACCTAAAATCAACAGTTTGCAAAGCATATTTAAATTTCTAAAAAATCGACACGGTCTTTATTTAGTGCCCAATACTGCTGAGACGAGTACCAAGCAGTCAGTGTCCTGAAATGCAGTGACACTCAGAAGACGTGCCTTTTCTCATCTGGCTTCACTGCTGCTGCGTCGGTCCACAGAGACGCCGCCATACCATTTCTTACGCAACCACTCTGCTCTGTGGGTTATTGTAGTAAAACAAAAACATCCACATTACAGAAGGAACTGCTGGCTCCTCTAATTCCATTTTTCCACAGTGCCTCAGCTGAAGAAATTGATGTCAGACAACTGCCTCAAATTTCCCCAAACTCCCCTCAAATACACATTGAGCACTCGACAATGCCCACTTTTCTATTTTCCTCTCCACGGCTCCATTGGAGAGGACCCTCTGTGCATTCAGAGCAGCACAATGAAGAATGATTTCCAAAGCAGTAACTTGGAGCCATTGAGACTTGGATATCTTCAAAATGACTCTATTGTGCTCAAAGGATTCTAGACTACCCCAGCTACTCCAGAAAAAGAGTCTTTCTCCCTTTTCTCAAAACATCCATCCCTTGAGCCATCCCTGGAGTGCATTGTTGGGGCCAATTCCTTAGTGCAGCAAGTTCCATCAGTCAAAGCTCAACAGATACAAATAATATCAGGATATGGATATAAATTAGTGCGACAGACCCTAAATAGTTTTGACAGGTTTAGTAAGTATATATAGCGACACAGAATGCTATTCCTGCTGTCAGACATCAATATGTAGACAGAAGATTGGGGGCACCATGGAAACTCAGAGACATAAGAGCGGTATTGATTGGATAGAAAACGAGGCTGCAATTTAAGCTTAAGGCTGCCAGAGATGCCAAGAATGGAGAATGACCTCCAGCAGTGAATTTTCAGCATAAGCTCCCTGTGAACAAGCCAGTCCAAGAAGGATAAATCAGGGACAAGCTCACCAGGGATATGGCTCAAGCGAGTGTCGGCTGCCCTAAGCAGATGAGAATCACTCTATGTGTGCACGCGTTACAGTGACCTAGTTCGTTCAAAGACAGCATTTTGTATGGTTTATTATGGAGCCTTGGAACAAAGAGATTTCCTCAATTAAAGTCCTGAAATGCATCCTCTAAATGAAAATGCTTTTGATACACTGATCAGCACGAGGTTGTAAATATCCAAGCAAAGCATACATTGTTAAAGACCAATTCCCACAGAAAATGCCACAGTTGGGAATGTAGGTAATGAGGGGGCCTGAACAGAGCAGAAGCAATGAGCCATGCCAGCTCCATCCCTAATGCCCTAGTCTTACACTAAAACACTTGTTATACCATAACACTAGATAAATTGTATTTTCCTTGACAAAAAAAACCCAATACACACAAACACACACACAGAAAAAAAAAAAAATTGTACAAGTTCAATGAGTGCATTTCCAGAGCTCCTGTAAAGAATTATTTTTAAGTTATCTAAGGATTCAGGAACAACCATTCCCAGAATGAGCAAGAAGAAACAGAGGACGTGTCAAGGAAGTACCTTGCCGAAGCCATAACTGCTGGAAGTTCACTAAGTAATAATATTCACATTTGTGGCAGAAAGATTAATCTACACAAAACATCCATCAGTACAGCTGTGTCAGGAATAAGATAAGCTTCCCAAGTGTCCCCAGTGTCAGGCATATGGAACTGGGATAGCAGCACTATGTTTTGTAATCCTATAGTAAGACAAACCCTTCTGCTGGCAAGGATGCATCAGCCACAGACTGCATCTCAAATAACTGGGGATAGACATCTGGAAAATTGCAAAAAAAACGTTTTTCTTAGGCCACTTCTACACTATAAACAAATATTTACCATTTGTAACAGAAAGATTTGTTGCTGGCTTCTCTTTTTCCCCCACCCAAGAGCTGGCTCTGGAGTAAAGTCGGTGAGTCTCTGTCTTTCACCCAAAGCTTCATACATGAAAAAAATCACTGGAGAGTTTAGCTTAGCCAGGAGACAAGTGTATGTTAAATCTCCACTTTCCTTCTCTTTAGCAGAAGTCACTAAATTATGCAGCAGGAATTGTTTTTGCTGTTTTTTAGAGTCAATAATAGGGGTTTGGGTTTTTTGGGTTTTCTTAGTCCAATGAAGTACCCTCTCCATGCACTTCCAAATTTTCTTTCCTACAGCAAACTAACAAATTTTGTCACAAATACACCAGTTCCTTTTTCTCTTCGAACTATTTCTCATGATCAAAAGTTTAGACTTCTTTTTTTTTTTTAATATTTATTCCTTTTCAAGGAAGAAAACTGAAACAAAACAAACACATAGAAAAATTAAATTTGTTTTGTAATCAGCTCAAGAACACTGCTCAGAACACTTAAAAACCCAAGTATTTCTTTGTAACAACTTTTAATTTCATTCCCTCTTTCTCTCTCCATCCCTTCCCTAATACAGTAAGTTACGCACACAGTCTATTTCTTGTTCAGAAAGTTGAGTTTTGCCAAAAAAAAAAAAAAAACCAAAAAAAAAATCAGCGCTCAAAGGGAAAACGAGGTAAGACATCAACTAAAGAGCTGATGAGCCACAGGTAAAATGTTCCTCTACCATAATACAAGTCATTGCAAGCAAACAGGATCCAGCTAAAACACCACCATCCATAGCCACAGGGTAATCTCACAGGGGAAGATTTAACTCCTGTCACAAACATTTCACCAGCGCTTCCAAGAACCAGCCCTTCTCTCGGGTGCACATCCCAGCAGCCAGCTCCCGAGGGTACCACGAGCTCAAAGCACAGCAGACATTCAGCACCAAGGCAAAGCCTTCCACTGGCAGCGTGGAAGAGAGGAGCGACAGGCAAGTGGAAATTGTAAAAGGAGCAGATAAACTCCCGCAGAATGAACACTGCCTCTCCCCTACGAAAAGTTGTACTTTGAAAAAGGAGAGAAGAAAGGGGGTAAGGAGTTAGAAGCACCGAGGCTGGAGACCATGAAACATTTGCAGAACATATAAGTTCAACGAAGAGGAAAATGTGTTTTTACCATCGTTAACTCAGATTTTCCCCCATCCTATCCCACCCCCGAGGAAAGAAAAGACACAAACTACCGACGGCAGTTTTAGATAGACCTATCAGCACTTGCTAGATTTACTTGTTTCACCAGAAGTAAACTAGGGATAAGAAGGCAAAGTCCCAGGAAAAATATCAGCCGAAGAAGCGCTGGGTCTGAAGGTACAATTTAAACTCGCGAGTCTCAGCCGGGACGTTCCTGGCACAGGATAACTGGGACCCGCAGGGGTTTTGCCGCTCCGCTGCCCTTTTGTCCTCTCCAAGCGGACCTGCCCGAACACTCCTGCCTCCTTTCCCCGCTGGGTCCCGTCACCCACCGCCACCCGTGTCCCTGCCAGCCCGCAGCGGCATTAAACTCTGCAGGGACCAGCGCTCCCCTCGCTGTCCCGCTCCTGGCCGCTGGCAGAGCTCAGCCCCGCCTGCCCCTGTGCCAGGTGTCTCCGGGGCTCAGGTGCGCTCCCACCCAGCCCCGCGGAGCCCTGCAGGGCCAAGCGTCCCGGAGCCAAGCAGGGTCGGGGGGAAGCGCTTCCCGCTCTGCCCCGGGGGGACGAGCGCCGAAGGCACCATTCCCCGGGCAGAGCCCGGCATTCCCCGGGCAGAGCCCGGCAGTCCCCGCCGCCGCCTCGGACTTACTTCGGGAGGCAAAAAGCTCTTCTCCCGCAGCTGAAAGGGGCGAGCCTGGAGCGTCCCCGGTGAGCAGCGGCCGGTTCTGCTGCTGCTGCTGCTGCGGCCGCGCGTCCCTGCGCTCCCCCACGGACGGGCTCCCGGCCGCCGCCTCACGCCCGACTCCCTCTCCCGCCGGAGCCTTCTCGCCGAGCTTTTTATACTGCAGGCAGGGAACCTGATCCGCGCTTTGACTCGGCGGAGCCCGGGCTGCGGCGAGAGGAGGGAAGGAAGGCAGGCGGGCGCCGGGCAGAGCGAGCGGCCGCGCTGCCCCCTCGTGTGATGCGGAGGGGGCGCGCCCGCCGGGCGGGTCACCCGCGGGGCAGCCTCGCCCCCGCAGGGGCTGGGCGGTCGGGGGCGGGACGGGGCCGTGCCTCCCCTCCCCTCCCTTCCCCTCCCCTCCCTTCCCCTCCCCTCCCTTCCCCTCCCCTCCCTTCCCCTCCCCTCCCTTCCCCTCCCCTCCCCTCCCTTCCCCTCCCCTCCCCTCCCCTCCCCTCCCCTCCCCTCCCCTCCCCTCCCCTCCTCTCCCCTCCCCTCCCCTCCCCTCCCCTCCCCTCCCCTCCCCCTCCCCTCCCCTCCCCTCCCCTCCCCTCCCCTCCCCTCCCCTCCTCTCCCCTCCCCTCCCCTCCCCGGTGCGGAGTTGCTGCAGCGCGGGTCGCCCCAGAGTTCCTCCTGGGCTTGTTAGCCCAGGGACCTCGCCCTCCTCTTCATCACCCAGGCGGAGGGACAGGCACCTCGCCCTGCAGCCCGGGACTTCAGCTGCCCTTGCAGGTACAATCGCCCACGGCAGCTTTTGCCCTTGGCTGTCAGAGTTTAGAGCGCTCTCACTGCGGCCTCGCTAACTTCCAGCTCGCCGTTCTGACCACGGGAGTGATAGGCTGGAAGTACTGCTAGGGAGTGGGAAACAAGAAAATAAATAAATAAATAATTAAAAACCCACAGCCTACCCCCTTCTCCCCCAACCCCCCAGCCCCCTGCCCCCAGCTTTTAATTTCAGCTTGGCCTAAAAGTGCTATGAGAACAACTTTTGCCATGCCATTTCAACACTTCTGGTCATAGCGGTTGCTGGAGTTGTATCAGGGCATTCATTTAGGAGCAGGCTTTTCCAACTTTTAGGTTCATTACACCCACTGAATAAGAGTGTTCCCCAATCCACAGCTTAATTTAAAACTAAGTGGACTTGTTCCAAACTCCAGGCAATTTCTGCGTAATTTTCTCTCCCCAGAGCAAGTCCCTGCCTTCACTCGAAAGACTGGGCCCATTCACTGCTTGAGTCTCAGCTGGGTTTGCAGCTTGCAGCTCTTGCTCCAGGTTTGCACAGAAATCCAGTTCAGATTCCCCTCCTGTTTCCAGAGGAATGAGCTAAAAAAGTAATTTGTCTGGCACCGTACACATTGCATCATCTAACACCTACCATCTGTGACAATGAAAAGCACTGTACAGCCAGTCCCAGCGCAGGCAATTGCACTCACCTGGAGTCCCTCTTAGGAAAGTAAACTAACCCCTTCCATCCACACCTTGGCATCTTCTTTTCATCACACAGTTATGTGTTCAGTCCTGGCATGGCTGTTCAGGATTTGCACCACCAGCAGGTTTAATGACAGTGATGTAATTTAAAACAACAAATTTGATTTGCAGTGTGAAGTGATGGCTTGAGATGGAGAGAATATCCTTTCTAGCAGCTGGATGAGTGGAAAGGAGCACTCAATAGCATTTGTGTTTCAGAGCATGCAAGGCTGAATGAATGCCTGCTAGCCAGCTTGCACCTTCCTGAGGTCTTCTCAGTGAAATCTGGCAGCGCGGTGCTAAGCACAACAAGCATCTAGACAAAGAAACCTTCCATCAAAAAACACCTGGTTGTGGTTGACACTTTTCAGACCCAAGAAATTCTCCATGTAACCACCACAGCACATTTCAGATGATCAGTCCTTTCTGAGTAACAAAGTATGAAAGAGAACAATGGCTCTAAATCCACCTTGATCGAAACCAAAACAGATTGCATCAGAATGGGCCAACAGATTTCTCACTTTCTTCTCAGAAATCTGAGTCTTAGCCAAAACACTGCAAGTTTAGCATTTTCATAAAACACTGGAAACTTTGCAGAAAGCAACTGCTTTTCACAAAGATGTGCACGATGTTAGAAGCCTCTTTTAGCCTCTGAATGTGGAAGCAAAGTCAAGACTTAATCTTTGACCAAATTTACTCCCAGAGTTTCTCTGTACCTAGTTTTTTATGGCTCAGACATTATTTTCCTGAGACTGAGTTTACATGCACAGAAATTAGTTTTGTGTGTTATTTGACTCAAAATCTCCAAAATAAAACTGCTGACAAGGTTAGCAGAGCTTCTCAGGGGACAGATCATTCTTCGAAGCACCTGTGACTGATAAAGGAAGTATCTCAGTTTTTGATTGCCAAAAATGTAGATGTGTTTTACTGTTCATATTATTTGTTTCAATGGCACCTTGAGGCTTAACTGAGCTTTCCATTTGAATAAGCACTGTACAGATACAGGAAAAATATTCTTTGCCCCAAATTGCTCACTGTGTTGGATAAATTTGATATTAATAGAGCATTACACTTGAATTCCTTGACTGAACTTTTGCTATTGAGATAGAACCTGTTAAGACAAGAAGACGATGCGACAGTGAATACAGCAGTCTTGAGAGGACAAATATAACTTCTTTTGCCAAGGAAAAGGTCACCAACTATATGTTAATCACAGCCTGAAAGGTGCCTGTGGCACTGGTTCCCAGTGGGAAACAGCAATACCTCATGGAGAAAACAGATGGATGGAAAATAAGCTATGACCATTTACTTTCACAGGGATGTTTTCCTTAATAAAAGGATATTAAGGTTGGAGAAGCTTATCTCCAGATCTTCTCTGCTGTTTTGTCTCTCCTGAGGTTTTTTCCTCAGACAATTATATAATTTGCTACGTGATCTCTGGAACTGCAGACTAGTCAACATTTCGTGTGACAAATAGGAAAATCCCTACTGAAAAAATCCTTTTTGACTATTACTTTTCTACTCTGAACACAAAGGTAACTGAGAAAAGAGAATTTGCTCACAGATTGTCAGGGATACTTGTCTTCTAAATCCTTAACATTTGTTTACAGCTGCAGGTTCTGCTCTGATCAGAAAACAGTGGTGAGGAATGGACTGGCAGCTGTAGAAGTCCAGTTTCTGTTTTCATGTATCCTCTTTGCTACCTGAAGCAAAAATGCACAGCCTAATGGGTGACACAGGTCTGAAAAATCTCTTCAGCAGGAACAGTGAAGGTCAGGGCCAAAACAAGCTGAAAAGGACCTTTGATTGATGCCACGTGCAAATGGCCTCATAAACAATCCGAAAGTATTAGATCCTAATTAGAATCTCACCTCAATCAGTAAAAATTTATGACAATTTTGCAGAAGGAAGCTCCCAAATTTAGATACAGTTTTTACCAAAATACAGAAAGCACCCCGTAATAAGTTCCCTTTAATTAGGTGGTTTTTTCCCTTTGAAAAAAACATAAACACCAGATTTTCTCTTTGAAACTGGGGCTTTTTGTTACTCCTGGGTAATCATTTCACAACCCACCTGAAGGAGGAGATAGTTGGAGCTTCTAACAGCAGTTTGCACTTTTTTTTTCCAAAGATGGCCTTAAAAATTCTGTCTCCAAAGTTCAGGGAGCAAGTCAGAGGACGAGGCTTTATGCAATTTTCTCTCAAGAAGAGCTTCCCTGCTTTTGGTCCCACTGCTGAGTAGGTTAGAAGGTCAGCTGGAGCTGAGCTTGCCTTGTTTATTTCAGCTCCGCCATAAATATCAATTTCCTTCCCTGCCCTCCCCAGCCATCAACAACAGGAGCTCCAGGAAAATGTAACATGATTCCAGGAAAGCGGAGAGGAGAACTCCACAACAGTTTAAAGGTTTTTTCACCTTTTGCTCCATTGTTGTTCCTGAGCTATTGAGCTGCCAAGCCCTGGCAACTGAGTGCCCTGCATCCCGACTCCCGCGCTCAGATGAGATTTCCATTAGTGCTACTGAATTATTTAGTGAATGCATTCAAGATTGAAATCAACTACTTCTGAGCTGTGTACCCTCTCACTCTGTCTTTCATTTCAAACCCACACACTATCATCACAGAGACTATCAATCTTAAAATTGGAGGAGAAAAATCCGTGGAGTTCAGAAATAATAATTCATACCTCACTCTCTAGTATTAAAGCAAGCCAGCATACAAAAAGTCAGATTTCCCAGATGCCCGTGGACGATGATGGCGAGAGCATGAGCCCAGAAGAGTTATTCTTTCATGCACATATGCTAAAAACTCAAGATATTTGAAAACAAAGTCAGTGGCCCAGAACCTGATCTTAAGCTTCAGTCACCAAATCATGAATACATGTCGTAACTTTACACATTTGACTGATTCTATTTTCTACAAGGGGATTAAAGCTCTTCTGCTCAAAATTATTCATGTGCATACATCTGCATGTTGCAGTTTGAAATACACAAATATAATGCGACACAGCAGGCCTTTCCAGATCCCCAGCGTTTAAAAGGCTGCTCTTCATATGTTGGCTTCTCTCACTACTTTCTTCTTTTGTTTGAGCTGGCAGTCCTGTGAATGGAAGTCCTACATATCCAGGATTTGAAGTCTACTGCATTAAAAATAAAATACTTTCGCTATGATGAAAAAAAAAAAAATTGCTTTGAGTCATGATCACCTTTTTTTTTTTTCCCATAAACAAACATATTCATTTCACTCTAGTTTTGTAGTTTAGGGAGAAGTCTAAAGCAACAGAAAATGACATTTTATTATGGAGGGCTGAGCAACAGCTACCATTTCTGTTCTGTTTTCTGGGGGGTTTGTCACTGCACTGTAAAATAGAAGCAAAATGCAGAAACAACTTTTTTTTTTCCTTTGAAAAAGAACCAATAAAATTGACATACCTAATTGATTTCAAACTTATGGTAGAAAATTACTGTACAATTAGAATGCAAATTTCCCTTTCAGTTTCTCACAGGAAGAACCTGATTTGCTAATACCTATTTTTTCACAAGGCACTATACCCACATGTCTAACTACTCTGTGAAAGGACTGGCTTTAGAAGTAGAGAAGATAGCATTTATAATCCCAGCAAATCAGTCCTTGATACTTCATTAAGGCAATCAGCTAGTTTTAGACACAGTACTAAATAGCTTTGCCCTGGGAACTGGATTGAAATGGTCAATTTTGCTCTTTGCCAAGCTAGCAATAACAGATCAGAGGCTCTAACTCTACAGCAGGCAAGTGATTAGAAAATTAGAAGTATTCAGATCCTTTCCCTGTGAGCTGAATCATGACACACAATTCTTTCCAGTTAAAAGTAAAACTATAGTGACCATGTTTTGAAACACATAATCACTAACTTTCCATCCAATTGTGCCTATATAATAAAAAAAAGTTTTTCTTAATATATTTCCTTTAGTAGGTAGTATTTTAGGGGGCACTGATTACAACACCCTTTGCATATGATGTGACCAGCACAACTCTGAGCCGGATTGTATGAGCAAAGCAGAAATTCCACTTACCAAAATGTTCTCTTACCTTCTGAATTGTTTGTCAGTTTGTAAAGAGTTCACCTGTGTAAATATAATGATGATATACTTCACATTTAAAGACAAATATAAATGGTTTTAACAAGTTTTTCTTATGCACAATCAAATGATAGTTCTCTTTTGGAACAACTGCAGAACTGGCAGCTAAATCCTTGATTATAAAACTGAGTGAAATCACAGCAACAGAAGGAACACTGAGAAAATAATATTGACAAATAATTATCAAACATCTTCCGAAATACCATTACTGAGAGTTCTTTATAGCTGTTTTTCCCAAGACTCTGGTGGCTTAGTTCACAGTTGAGCTCATCAGCTTTCAATGGTTACAGAACAAGCTTGCACATACTAACAGAAGGGGTTTTCTTCACTTTAGTTAGTAGCAGTCAATGTAGTAAAAGCAAGCATGGACTGAGTCTGACAGTTGTGGAAGTGACAGCAACTCATCCATTAAGTAGGACATAATAAAATTCAGTGCCTAAAACGGTTGCTTCTGAGGACAACAGGGTTGCAAAGCACTTTAGGAGCTAGCTAAATAGATAGGTATTTTCCCGAGACAATAAAATAAAATAAAAAGTGAAATTCTATTAAGGTTATGTAGTACTCTTTCCCTGCTACCATTTTTTTGGAAACAACTGTGGTATGATGGTAAATTTGGGTGATATCACATACAGAGATAATGAGAAACCTACATAAAGGTCTGCTGTTAAAAACATGGGAACTGGAGGATGAACAGCTATAACCTGCACATGTGCAATACCTCATTAGTTAATGTAATGGCCAGGATTTTTTTGCCCATAAGAATAAAATTAGGTACATCTGTTCTTAACTTGCTGGCAATTTCTTGCTTGAGATTTGAGCCAGTTGCATGGCCCTCATAAAGCACAATACATCTTTGATGGAAACTCCTGTGGGATGCTGTTGGCTTCAACGTCAGCTTGATCTAAGTTTTCATGCTCAGGAGTTTAACAAAATGTGGCATCATCATTCACAGGCCTAGACCTGGACTGGCTGTTATTAAAAGAAATGTGCAGATTAAAACCTTTTATCACCCACGTTAAAAATTTCATTCTGATACCAATTTATGGGGATTATGGTGGGCAATGCTTACACTTTTTGCTAATCCATGTGAGGTTTTTTCCCCAAAGACCTAATTCCCAGCATTATGTGATTGCATTAGACATGCAGTTTACAGCAGTAAAAAGTGCAAACATAGGGGAAAAAGTCCTGATTCTTCCACTTATGCTTTATGGGAAAATCTCAGAATATAATAAATGTTCTTAAAAAAATCCAGTTAATAAAAATTCTCAGGATATGTGTCAAACTGTATATCATAAACTTCTATATTGTAATACATAATACATACAAATGTTTAACATTTGGAGCCTTTCTCACAAGAGTTGGTGGGAGTTTTTTCACATTTTTAATTCTTGGAACCGTCAACATAGTGAGAAAGACTCAAAAAAATAGCCACACATGTTGTTCTTTTGGTTATTTCCTCTGGTACATCCTTCACTTCAGTAGTTTACTTTGCATATTGTGAATTTGAAGGGAGTAGAACACAGGGGAAGGTATCTTTCCATGCAGAATAATTTCTGACATCACTTAAAAAATCCTACTTTTAGGCTCATTCGACAAAACCATTACAGCTATTGCTTGTAATAATTTTGTCTTTACCGTTCATTTCTACAGTGAAATTATGGAGGTTATAAAAGGAGTTAGGTCTGAGCAAAGATACTTGATTCTGCTTTGAGGAGAGGGAACAATCAGGATAACCCTGTACCTTCCACAGCTCTTTTGGTCATTAGTCTTATTATTTCTGCCAAGAAGTGGATAGGAACAGGGTCTCATCTAAGATTTTCTAAGATTCCTCAGGTACTTTAGGCCTTTTTGATGATACCACTTTTTTAGTAGTACTTATGCCATGTTTAAAATAGAGGAATGCAATCTTAGCTAAGGTTCCTTTTGTCCTAATTTTAGTATTATGCTAATTAATTAATATATGACATTATCAATGAAGTTATATTCAGAACCAAAGAGGATATATCTGCTTGTACTTCAGTAGCAGTATTTTTGCTTTTTCAATTTGCTTTTCAACACTACATGAGGTTCTTCAGAACTATTTTTACCTCCCCAGGCTATTCTTTTTCTTATTATTCTGCCTAAATGCTAAGATATTGTGAAGTAGACTTTTCCAAACAGTTGAGTTCTGTCTCTCTCTTCAGCATTCACCCCTCTCCCTTTAAATAACCTGCATCCTTCTCTTTGTGTAAATGTTGCTAATATAAGTTCTGATTAGGACAGCATAAATAATGCGCATCTAGAAATTGCAAGGAGTTGAAAGCAGCAACACCACCACATTTGTCTTAAGAACCACAGTTAGCTGCCTAAAGGCAATGTCATATTTCATGGAATGTTCCCAAAATTTAACAAAATTCCCATGCTTCTGGTACAATTTTCCCATCTACATTTTATCTTTCCCTGCTACCACTTTTTTGGAAACAACTGTGGTAGGATGGTAAATTTGGGTGATATCGCATACAGAGATAATGAGAAACCTACATAAAGGTCTGCTGTTAAAAACATAGGAATTTATATTAAATATATATTTATACATAATATCTTTTCAGGAGGTAGAAAAAATGAGTCTTTAATAAGGAGTTCATATGAGTCTGTGACCCTGTATCACTGTTGCCTGAATTCTTCCCTTAGTGACATGTTTTAGATTTTGATTAATTTTTTTCCCTTTTTTTGTGTGTGTGTGTGTGACATCTGTTTTGTTTCAGCTGTCTGGGATAGGAAATGAGGAGCACTTTCCTAGCTGCATTGCCTGTCTTTACTCTAGCATCTATGGGTACCATTCATTTTCCAGATGAAATATTGTTTTGGAATGTTGTAAAATGATACTCCCTTTATGTTTCAAATTATTCCTACAGTGTTGGTCAAAAAAAAAAAAAAAAGAAAAACACCTAATTTTGAAGCATAGGCATAGAACCAGGTCACAATTGTAATTCAATGCTCTTTATATAGTGTTTTTCCCCTGGTTGTTCTGATGATGAAAGAAGTGCTGGGAATCCGTGAACTTGTTTATCAAGTGTGTCTTTTGTGGGTTTGTTTATTCATGAAATTGAAAAGTGAAGATGGGTGTAATCCATGCAAACCGATATCTGGACAGGAAAAAGTCATCCTCCATGGAATCCTGTTTTTTTTGACAGGGATAAGGTTTTTATTAAATCCTAGATGAACCCCCACAGCTGGATCCCCCCATCACCCCAGCCTGGCTAGGATGCAGATTCCTCCTGTAAGGAATGCCCAGATCCCACTGCAGGCACACTGCATCTAGGCTCTCCTCACTGTGGAGCCAGTTCTCACCTGTGCTTCTCCCCACTAACAAAACAAGCCAGCTGTCTGACTGAGGCTGAAATATTACCTGGGATTTTGCTACAAGAATTGTTCTAGGAAGGGGATTCAGGGCAAATTTTGCTGGACTCACTGTTATTAAAGGAAAAAAGAAAAAAAAAAGACAAAAAAAATCCCCAAAAAACAAAACAACAAAAAAAAACCAAACCCAAAACAACAAAACAAAACAGATCAGGTAAATGCATTTGAGTTTGCAATAATAAGATGTTTATAAAACTTCAGGATCGCAATTCCCAGGACATCAAGGTATCACCCAAGATGTCTCAAAACCATTACTGATTCAAACTTTCCTCTGATTACAACCATCCAAAATTCAAATCCCACCTACTAAGATTACTGAACAGAATTTGAGAGAGGCCAACAATATTGTTTTAACATTCAGGTGCTTTTTTATGTAGGATGGTTGAGAAGAGGAAGAGTGTTGAACTCTTCAGAATGAAGACCATTTTTAAGCTCAGGGTGTCTGAAAAATGAAGATGAATTAAGGAAAATGGAAAGTGATTTCCTGTTACCCTTGTGCAGAATTACTTGACCAACACTGTTAAAATTCTGGCATTCATAGCTGTAAACGTCATTAACCAATTGTCCTCCAGCCTGGTGAGATCTTGTTTCACACATCTCATCAAAACTTGAGACATAAGGCAAGACTGAACTGCTGGTTTTGACCCTCATTCTTGTGCCAAATTTTTCACTATGGACTCTTAAAAGCCTTTGTGTAATTAACATATGAAGGAGATCAAATTATTCACTTTTGGTCAAGGTCTGGGTTTTTTTTCTGGGTGTAGTTTTTTGTGTTGCTTTTTTATTTTTTGCTTAATATTTCAGAGCAACAGCTAAGAATGGGCATAATTGTTTCAAAAAGGTAAGTTTGAAAGACTGAAGCAAATGAAAAAAGAAGTCTTGGAACACTAGTTCTACCTTAAGGATAATTAGCTTTCTTCATTTCTTATTAAAAACTGTAGCATATTTCATCTGAGAACTGAAAGCTTCATCAGTATTACTGCATGCTCTGTAGTGGTGCTTATCCCAATGTTTAAGATAAAGCCAGTATTTGCATATATATATTTTTTTTTTATATTAGTGAGCAAAAGAGATGCTAAGTTCAAGCCTCTGGATGCAGGCTGGTCTCTGTGTGTGTATGTGAGACAGGAGCTGGCCCCTCTGCCACTGGAGCTTCAGCCCTCACATTTTGCCTTCTCCCATCCCAGTACAAACCACTGGCTGCTCTTTGTCTTGTGGCTGCACCAGATCTCACCAGATTCCCCTTCTTCCTGGTTATTGGAGAAAGTGAGGACAAGAGGACTGAAAGATGTGGGAGGATAGATAGAGATAGTGCTGAAGGCAATCTCACCCCTGATAAATCTCAGATGTGTTAATCACCAAAGAGTGGGAACAGCCTTGCCCTCACAGTTATCCTGTAAGGATGGGAGTTATAAAAGAGAGGGTTATGGGCTTGAGAGTCTGCTGGCTGTGATGTGAGGAGGAAGGGTCAGGAGGCTGTGTAAGGGACAGGTAGGGATAGGAGGTTGTGATAGGGACAGGAAGGAGTTAGCTGGTCCTAACTAGGAAGAGAGAAACCCCTAACTAGAAAGAAGACACCTAACTAGAAGGAAGAGAGAAGAAGGAAAGAAAGAGCCAGTGCTGCATGGAGCTTCCCATGGGAAGGTTAAAAAGAAAAGATATGAGAGTTTTTAGATAGCAAGGGGCCAATGCTTGGAACTTTCTTTGGTGTCAGTTGTACCTCTGCTGGGAGAAAGACAGTGGTCACTGAGGCCTGGACTGTATCTACATCTCGACATGTCTGTGGGAGCCTCCACCTCACACCCCTGTGGCAGGAAGATGAGGAATTACTTACCTGCTTATCTAGAAATTCTGTGTGCTTCTTCCAGCCAAATGCACTGCTCCTCCCTGGGTGTGTTTGGGTAAGCATGAGCACAGCTGTACCCTGAAACAGATCATTTTTTAACTGTTATGTTCAGCTCACACTGAGATAAAACCATTTTGTTGTTGCTGTTGGCCAGTACAGTGGTATTTGAACCTGTGGGGTAAGCAGCTCTCTCTTTTTGTACTGGCTAACAGAGAATACAAGTCTTAGACCAGGCCCTCCAGTGCTTTTTGCTTCTATGTTCACATTAAGATGGACAGAAGAAAAACTAAGCAAAAGAGAAAGCATTTCCATATCTATTGTTTTAGGGGAACAAAATCAGACTTTTTGCTGGTGTCCATGTGTATCGATGGAAAGAATGTGACAGGGCTGCAGGCTGTCCCCTCCTTCTCCTCCCAGTTTCCATTTAAAGACCCAACACATTTGAGAAGAACAAATCTGTTTCCTATTTTCTACACAATAGGGTTGCAAGTTTTAGCTTCAGGGAACAAAACAAACAACCCACAACAAACCCTAAGAACTGAAAGCAAAGTGCATAAGTTCATGAAAGTACCTTCAGCACAAGAGACTGCAGAAACTAGAAAATTCAATAGAAGACACACAGCACAATAGAATTATCCAGATGTGAGGTTAACATAGTGGGAGTCAGGACTTGCAGGTCTATTCTTTATACCCAGCAGTAATTTCCTGGGTGACTTTGAGTAAAGGAGCCTCTCTTTAACTGTCTGTGGTGTGTTCAGCACCTGATTCTGAAAATCATACACATTTTGTGTTTCCATGTGCCAATTCATCTTCCCTCTTCCTTATAGGAAGTGCTTTTTTTCTTTCTGCTTTTAAAAAAAATCCAAGGAAGACCTTGGTGAGACCTAAATAATGGTCCTAAACACAAGGATCCAACCCTGATAATCCTGCCCTAACCTCCAAGTTGACCCTAGTTCAAGTGCAAGACTGGATCAGATGTCCCAACCAATATAAATTAGTCTACATTTGTATTCTACAATTTATATACATGTATAGGTTATACAATATACACAAATTGTTTCTATAATCTAGTGAGGAAACCTAACAAAGAGCTGCAAAAAAATCTCACATTGGTTAGGAAGAAAGGGCAGCAGCAACAGGAGGTTCAATATGCCTGGGTAGGACCAAAGTTCAGATCAGAGACAGCTAGAGCTGGGCATCACAGTCTGGAAACAGAAGGTTAATTTCTGAAACCAGAAAGTTTTGTTTCCTCAAGACACCTGTAGTAAGAACGAATCTAAAGCAGAGAAACTAACTTTGACCAATGACAAGGAAGTTCCTGAATTATCCACCCATTCCCATGTCCTTGGATCCAAGACCTTCATAGAATCACAGAATCATTTAGGCTGGAAAAGACCTTCAAGATCAAGTCCACCCCTAAACCACATCACTGAACACCACATCTGCACAGTTTTTAAATGCCTCCAGTGGCACCAACTCAACCACTTCCCAGGACAGCCTGTTCCAATACTTGTCAACCCTTTTGATGAAGAGACTTTTCCTAATATCCAATCTAAACCTCACCTAGCACAACTTAAGGCCATTCCCTCTGTACCATCACTTGCTTTCAGGTAACTAGAGAACAATAAGGTGTCCTATGAGCCTCCTTTTCTCCAGGCTGAACAACCTTAACCCCCACAGCTGCTCCTCTTAAGGCACTTGCTCCAGACCCTTCACCTTACGCATGCATACGGCTGTTTTTTACAGATATCTTTTTAATTGGATGAATGAGCTGAGACATTGAAAAAGGGCTGCCATTTAGAAGGAGCTGTGAATTGATATTCTGGAAATACTAATTTCAGTATTTGTTATTAATAAGAAAATAAAAAAAGAAGAGAAACAGATCAGGTATTACTGCATTTTCAAAATTAGAATACAGGAAATTACAGAAACTTAAAAAAAGAAAGCAATCTTAACAAGAAGGTCAGAAAGTATTGGCATTCTAAATCAAACAGCACCTCAATCCTAATTAGCCCTCATTCTCTTTCCCCCACATAAGCAAAAAGGTGCTTCATTTCTGGTTATAGACTGGAACTCCTTCATTATTAAAGGGTGCAAAAAAGCCATAGATGATCTCCAGAGCACTGCAATACTGACCTAACTCTCCCATTAGGAGGTCATGTCTTAGAGATGGGTTCTGTAAGTAAAAATCAGCTTGACTACAAATCCAGTATAAGAATTTCAGGGTGACTTATGGAGTCAGACATACTGCTCTCTTGGTTTTGTATTTGGGAAAACTTCAAGCTACAAGAAAAAACCTTTAAGTGACTGGGAAGACTTACAAGAACTTTTAATGGCAGTGTTATATGGAGAAACTGCTGATTATCCAGTGACCCCTTACTGTAAAATCATCTCATTCAACTGGGCACCACTGTTCATATCTGCCCCTTCATTATACATTTCAAAAAAGGCAGAGGGGAGGAAGAAATAAAAAGAGTGAACAGCCAGAATAATAACCCCTTGTATTTATATGGAGCCTTGCATCCCACTAGGATGTACCTCAGGGATGATAGCGAGACACAGCAGCAAAACACAGATACTTCTGGAGCTAAGTGTGTATTCATGAATGGACTGAGAAAGACCAGAGCTTTTTAACTGTTATTAGAATATCATCAGCTGTGTCAGCAAAGAAATGTATGAGGTACATACATGCATTAACAAAAAGAGGCAGGTAATCATACCTTGTTTAAAGAAAACACAGTCTTCAGCCTGTTGACTGATTATATCAGGAGCAAAGGCCCCAAAATCTAGACACCAAACACTAATCTGAATCACCTAACACTATTTTTGACTCTGGGTCACTCAGGTTGGATGAGCTCCAGGATCCAAAATACTCAGAATTACATTTCCAGTCTTATTCTTTCCTTTTTAAGTCACTTCTTCCTTCTCTTATCACCCTTAAAAAGCCTACCAACCAACAACAACAAAATAGATATCAACTATTCTGTGCCCTCCCTATTTTGTGGAGAGTAACAGAACTTCCTCCTGAGCAGGTCTACACCTATCCTTTAGTGAGAAGCCTCCTCTTCCCTCTGATTTTAGCAGAAGGCTTCATCCAAAAGCTGAAGCCTCTGTGGCTTCCTGTCAAGGCATTACATGCTTTGGAGGAGAATGTAGGACAATGGAGGCTGCAGTGGGAGGTTCTTCTGACAGTCAGTCCTTTTTGCTGACTGATTTTTGTTAGTTCCCTGATAGCAAACTGTTTGTAGGCATTAACCAGGCAGTGCCTCATTCTCCTGGCTTCCTATCATCTACGGATTGTCCATGTGAATTAACAGCCAGCATCCTGTTTCTTATCCATGGGAAACAAACCTTTTATTTTTCTGGGTCTTGGAAATGGCAGCTCACATTTAATACCTCGGAGCTGCTTGCCTTACTGAAGGAGAGCAGCAGAATCCATGCACTTGACCCAATGATACTTTTAACTGCACACTCACACAGCAGCAGTTCCTGACAAACACACACTCACACATGTCAGTGCCAATTAGGATTGTGGATAGATGGGGCAGAAGCAGAGAGGGCGATCCTCTGAAGGTTTTCTTGTGCTGCTGTGAACTAATATAGCTGCAAATACAATACTCATGTAGAAATATCAAGCCTTGAATGTGAAAGTAGGAGATCAAACACCTTGAAATTATGGGACTGCTTCCAATATTTACCTATTTTTAGACTTAACAACCTTGGCAACATGTCTTACAAGCATCACTACCTAGTTTAAAAGGTCCCTTGTTAGAGAGAACCACATTTTAACTGCAGGGAAATACTGAAATCACTTGGCTGCGGTGAAGCTGCAGGGGTTTGGCGGGGGAAAGGTTTCAAAGCAAATTATTCCTGTCAGGAGTGGGTTTTTTCCTCCCAAGAATGAGGTTTTATTGTTTTCATTGTAGTTACATTCCTACTATGAAAACTTTAGCTTTTTAAAGAAATATCATTACAATTCATATGTAAGGAAAAGTTGCATGAAAAAGGGAATTCTTCACTTAAGTATATTAACCTGTGAGATACAAATTTTAATGTATATGGGTGTGCACATATATAGTTTTGAATTTCACAGGCTCTGTTAAAGAATTTTGTAGGGAAAGATGGCAAGAAACAGCCCTGTGCTAGAAACATAAAAGAGCTGAAAGGCTGAGCAACAAGGGCAAATTGCGGTGGATGAGAAAAGAGCAGTTGGACTGTCTTCAGAACTACACACACGTGCAAGGCCACACACATTCAAGAATTTGGGGTGCAAACCCAGTAGGACACAAAGCTGTTTTCTCATTTTTTTTAGATGCACCACAGAGCAGCTCTGCCTGCAGGTGGTAGAACACCTCCAGAGGTTGCTGTGGGGGCAGCCCCGAGCACATCAAAAAGCACCTCTTCTCCACAGACATTTCCAGAGAGCAGCTGGCAGCCATTTGGTGCAGCTGGTGGCTGTGAAGGTCCCCAGAGGCGTCAGTGCTTTGTAGCACAGGGCTGGTGGATGTCAGAGCAGTGCTTGCTGGTTGTTCCTTGCTGTGCAGTGTAACTCATGACCAGTCTACGTCCTCGTCCAGCCCCAGCCAGTCCTGCACAGGCAGAACAGTCAGTCTTTTTAGCACTATTCTTATTAATAATAATAATATTCCTAGGCTGTCTGAGACAGCAGGAAAAGGGAGCTTTAGACATCCTTCAAAAGAGACAAGCGCACAGCTGGCTGCTGGCAACTTCAGTGAGCATCAAAGGGCTTGGAGTGGAGGAGAGAGACAGAACCATGTGTGAGGGAGGTGTTTTGGGGGCAGGCACTGTCCCAGAGAGACAGGACAAAGGAAACATCACAAAATTATTCAGAAATACAATTTTAGGGTGGGACAGGGAGGCAGGGGAGCTGTTAGGAAATATCGACTTGCACAGAAGAGAGGTCATGAAGCTTTTGTGTCAGAAATGGCCCAGAAACTCCTGAGTGAGACAGGGAGGGGAGCAGCTGAAGACAAGAAACGAGCAATGGCCATGCAATTCTCAAAAATTCTTCAATCAGACACAGCTGGGCAGAAAGAAGCAGAGTTTCATTATATGCTCATGGGTTAGTCCTGAGATAATATGGGGGTGAACCAGAGGATGCACTGGAGAAGCTCTCCTGAGATGCATAGCTAAGATCCTGGGTGACCTGCATGCCTACATTACAGTCCTGCTAATCTCTGCTGGCTCTCTCCTGCACACACTGAATGCTGTGCTGACAATCTGAGTTTACTAAGGGACTGAGAAGGTGTTCCTGGAAATATTAAAGGTATCATTAACCTCTTTCTTCATGAGCTCGATTTATCCAGAGGCTTAACACTCCATTCTCTACACATATGCAGAATTTTGACCCCTGGATCCCTTTCCTCCTCTCTCCCTAACTCTTCACAACTTCCAAGTCACACCAGTCTTTCCACTCTGCCAGAAGCAGCAACCCAGCTCTGCTGGCAAAAAACACAAAGAAACTCAGCCCAGCCAAGGCGTGCGCTTCTTCACTTTTTATTCTGTACATTTCCACACAAGTCACAATACAGAAAAAGTGTCCAAAAGGAGCAGTAACCAGCTCTTTCATTGTATACATATTTCTTCCTTCCCCCCGTGTAAAATCTCCTTTGTTAGCAACACAGTGATCAAGATACTTTGTATAAATAGGAAAGAAAATCATGGAAGAAAATACTTTCTTACTTTGTTAGAAAAAGCCCCTCCTCCTTCTCGTATTCCCCTCACTGATGATTACCTGTGCCTTGATTCTCTGTTAAATATATATCCTCCATTCATGGGTACTGCTGCATGCCTTGGATTCCTTTTGCCAGCTGGCAGCCTCAAGATGTTCCAGCACATTATGCATGGGGTCAGATAGCATAAAAGAGCCCTTTGAGGTGTTATTACAACTCCTGGAACAGATGTGGGTTCAGATAATAGGATATGTACAAATACTGGAACTCTGGATGCCCACAAAACGTTGGTTAAAAATGCACGTTTGTTATTTGAATTTACTGCTCTGTTCAGGGGGCCAAACACATTATGGAGCGGTCCAGGTTCTGACCTCGGTCACATCTTGGTTCACCAGCAGTGAAGCTAGTGCAGAGGAGATCAGAATCTGTCCTTTGTCCTTTCTCCACCCTCTCCAGGAAGCATCACTATATATATATAAATATATAATATTTATATAATATTTATATAATATATATATAGCCTGATGGAACTCAGACTCAGCCTTTCCATCGAGAGTCTGTTCATCACCATCCCACTCCTTCCTAGCCTTGATGACTCCTTCCTAGTCTTCTTCCCTTTTGCATGAGAAACTTCCAGTTCCCTAAATCTTTGCCAACCCTTGTCCTTGTTCTTCACCAGTTTCCATCTCCCATTTGCCAGGTGGCCAGAGGACATGTTAATATGAAGGCCAGAGAATCTGTTTCCTCAAATGTTTTCTCTCCGTTCCCCAGAAACGTTTCACATCAACAAACCAAAGCTGTGACTTCTGGACTCTTAGGCAATATTCTGTCATACCAGCACAATAGTAGAGAGGTGACAGAAAGAGTTATTTCTGAGATGGGCACTCCCAAAGGAAACATTCTGTACTCAATGAACTCAATACAAAGGAATAAAGCAGCTCTAAAATTCAGCAAAATACTCTTCTCTGAAGAGACATAACCCACCTGAATGCTTTCATAGATTTGAAATATTACCTGAGTTACAACCTTTAACACAAGATAGCTCAAACATGGAAATCAAGCATGAGAAGTGCAAAATAGCTCATTAGAAAATCGTCATTCTCCATCCCTCTTTACAATCCCAAACCAGCTAAATGGAAAAGCATGGGACAGGGCTACTCTCACTGCCTCTCAAAAAATGGCTCCAGAAAAAACAGAATGCTATAGAGGAGTAACATTACAAGGCATGCTCAAAAAAAACCAAAACAAAACAAAACAAAAAAAACCAAAACCCAAAAAACCCCACAAACTAAAAAAAACCAAAACAACAATAACAAAAACCCAAACAAACCCCCCCCAAAAAAACAAAATCAAAACCCAAACAATTAAAAAACAGTTAATATAAAGCCTATTTTGGGCTTGTAACACAAAGCACCTTACCTGTCTCTGTATGGGGCGATGTTTGATTTGCTACCTTTGGCCCTATCTCTTCAACCTCCTGAGGGAATTCTGATAAATTCTGAAAGCAAATGCTTTCCCTATTCTGTGACACAACCATGTGGCACACACTTAGACTTGTTAACTATCATAAGACACAAGCATACCATTAAACCAAGTGATTATTTTTTGCATAATCTTCTTTGTTTTGCAGCAAAACAAGTCAGGTCTTGCTGGAAATAAATCCTCACCGAGCTAGCTGTGAAAGTCTCATAAACCAAACTCAGTCTTTACATATGTTGCATTTTCATTAGCACAAAACTGCACCTTTGTGTCCCTAGGAAAAGCATCATTTCCCCCATACCACCATGATTTTTCCCAGTGCAAGGCTGCAAAGCCACAGCTCTTCTAAAAGCTGTGCAGAAGCAAAGTAGCAATAGCAGTGGCACAAAGGCAGGCCTGTAGCTTGTAGCAAAATATTCTGCTCACTGACTCAGAGAGGACACTGAAACCTCCATGGACTGCCAGAAGGTTTGTGTGGGAGCTGCAGAACACAAGTCCTCAGCTTTATCATTGGCTAGACTTTTAAAAAATCTTTCAAAAGCCTCCTGCTTCCAAAAAGCTGTCTGCATCCAAAATGACTGGCACAGGGTTTGCAATACAAAATAATATGGGCAGGAGAAAAATAACCCTCATTTCCCACTGTGAAAGCACATTTCACCTTGAGGAGATTTCTACAGAGAAGTGTTGGCAGTCATATTCCATATTCCCCTCCCCAGTGCTCTGCACCCTGGTGGGTCGATGGCCAAGGCTGACAGCTCCTAAGTCCATTTTGAAAGGGATTTTAACTCCTGATTATTTTGTTTTCCAGTAGTTACAGGACCCAGAGCACTGTGTAACACACGGTGTGAGGGCAGCTAGATGGCACCCATTACAAAGGGCTTTCTCAGGATGACTGCTCTGAGAAGACACAGGCAGGAATCCCTGTCCAGAGGCACCAGGAGGAGAATCAAAAAGAGCTTGGAAGAGCCCTTTAGAGGGGAAGTCAGCTCCTACAGGCTTGCTGATGTCCGTATGTATTTCACGCTCCACCTGGCACTGGTGGGGTGTCAGGAATAGGTACCTTCAAAGAGTTACTTTTGCCAGAAAGGTGAGAGACTGTCCTTTCTGTGCATAAGGCATTCCCTGCTTTCCCTTTCCCAGCTCTGTGAGGTACAACAGCAAGCTAGGAGAAACAAAGCTCCCAAGAGCTTCTTAGTGCTTTGAAGGCTCAGCCGCTTCTTTTCTTTTCTCCCAAAGCTGTTGTGCGATCAAAGGAGGCAGATGGAAGAGAATCACTCTGCAGTGACATGTAAACGGAACAAAAAATCCTGATAAGCCCCTGCCATCTCCCTGTGATTTCTGTGAGGTACATGCTGAGCAGAAAACTGTACAGTAGCAGAGCCAGCCATTTTGCATGAGAGACCAGCACACTCGCTTGCCAGTTGGAAGCAGCTGCCTCTTCTTGCAAGCATAAGCACCAAGCATTACAATTACATTTGCCCAGGCAAAGATTATTTAACAGGAAAATCACAAAGGGAAGAAACATGAGAGTAGACAAAAAATATATACATAAGAATTTTTATTGATATTAAAACTAAATGTGGAAAGGCTGAAATCAAGTCCTCAGGCATGAAAAACCCAAGTCCATCATACTTCCCATCTGTTTAATCCTGAGATTACAACTCAGGCATTACAACTGCCCTCAGAGGAGCCTTTAGTATTGCACATCCAACTCATTCCTAGTACAGAGAATTTCAGCATTGCCTGCCCATATCTGTACATGGTCAGAGAGATCCAACCATCTGTGACTGGTCAAGCAGAAGTGTCCCAGGGGTAAGCACACGAGTAGGATATTGACCTTTCCAGTGAAAAAAATGAAGGTAGAATGAACTAAGGAGAGAAGAGGTGATGAAAGATTAAAGACTTCAATACAGAAACTCTAAAAGGGAGGGGAAAGGAAGGAAAAGCAAAGACCACTGAAGAATATTTAAAATGAAATTTAAATAATATTATGTTCTATTTCCTTCCTGTCATTAGCTGCCAGCAAGATCACTTTTTCCCTTAGCTTTGACATGAATGTACTCCTCCCCTATGCCATGCAGATAAGGTATTACAACAGCAGCAAGATCACAGACAGCAGCCGCAACTGCACCCATCTTCTATTAAAAGAGGCACATCAACAGACTTCCCAGTCATCAACAGACTTCCCATTCTGATGAAGGGAAAAAATGGTCCTGGAAAAGGGCTGAAGCAGGGGATAGGAGAAGAAAGACAGCTATTCACTTTGTGACCTACAGCAAATGTCTATTCTGATGTGGCATTGCCTCCATTCATTTGGAAGGAAAACCTCCAGCGTGGCTAAGGAGCGGGGAGGGGTGTCCTTGCACACCTTAGGGCTCGTGTCTTTCCTCACAAAGCTTTGCAAACAGAAGGGTGTCCCCCTCCAGACTGTGTGGTGATCTCTGTAGGGACAGGAGTACCTCTGCATCTGGGTGACATAAATATTGGACACAGTGAGCACCCACCTCACTATTACAATTAGAGATATCCAATTATGATATATCATTACTCATTACAGTAAGTAAGTAGCAAGAAGTAGCATTGCAACTCCCTCTCTAGAAAAGAGCAATACATGTGGAAGCCATTCCGTAGAATTCCCCATTCCCAGGGGCCAGCTCAACTTTGCTTTTCTAATTTTGGCATCTTTCATTTTTTTATGTGAATGTCACACAGGAAAAGCAGCCCTAGAAAAGTGGGGCCACTTATTAAAGCCTAATTAGCCAAGTAGAAATCACTCATGTCTGCTGAATCAGACTCAAGAGCTTCTTGAGCTTCTTCTTCATACTGACAAACCTAACTGATTTGTACAGTTCCTAGACAGCATTTGGATTCTGTAGGAACAGAGATTACCTTCTACCTCTTCTTGGCCACAGGTTGAGGAAAAGAGTGGAAACTGAAGAACACTAAGGTAGCTGGAATCAGAAGGCCATTTTTCTCATTCAAATGAAGTGCAACACTAAGAAATGAATTGCATGTGGTTCATGCACTAGTAGTTAGCTAATTGCAGCAGCACTTTGACATTGGATTGCCACAGTGCACACTTCACTGAGTGCTGGGTTACACATCAAGCAGCCTCCCAGACAGGGACTAATTGAAGAGCCAGGTGTGGCACTTCACCAGTAAAAGGAGGTTGGCAAGAGATGAAGCAATTACATATGCAGTATGATACTGCTCAAAGAAATAGTGCTTTATTTCTTGCATTTCAAAATGCTACAGCTTCTATACACTTTGCATATGAATTCTGAGGCTGTTAAAATATTGGTGAACTCTGAAATAGCATTCCCAAATCAGGGTTCTGGTTCTAGTGGATGAGGTCAGCAAAATAGAAACAAATTTTTGAAGAAAGTGGGTTTTTTTGCTTCTTTTGGGCATTCACCTACCTTTATGTGCCTGTCAAGAGAATCACTGCCTCCTTAGATTCCACAAATTTCTGACACATAGGAGATTGAAGAGCATATCCTCACTGTTCTAACAGGGCTTAGCATCCAATTATTTCCCGAAATATAGATGTGTTAATATTGAAACAAATGTTTTTGTTGCAAGGCATCCCCCTGCTCAGACTTTAGAAGTCATGATGTGCTACATCAGAATGAGGAGATTTTATGATGATCTGTCTGTCTTCCCTACCCTCATGGTAACTAGATACATGTGTACTGCATAGGAGGGATTGGGTTTTTGTCTTTTGGTTTGGTTTTTTTTGTTGTGTGTTTTTTGGTTTTGTTTTTTTTTAAATCAGTCAGGGAAACAAGAAACTGCAGCTGAGACTGGAATGTGGCACCTTATAAATAAGGCAGGAGACAAGATGCACTCTGATGGCTGAATACAGTAAGGTTATTCAGCTCTAAGCCTGCCTAATCACTGAAGTCAAATATAATGAATTTACTGGTGTGATCAAGGCCCGAGGGAGGGAATTTTCCCCTTTTGCACAAATGGTACCATACGTGGGCCAGGAAATTCCTTGGCCAAGGTGGGGGGTGTTGCTCCAGTGCACATGTACAGGCAATGAGAGAACATCACCCTCTGTGGGCACCACCACGGGCAGCAGCGCTGGGAACACACCGGGGAGGGGAAGCCCCTGAGCTCTGGAACCTGCAGGGGAGCTCAGACAGGGACTCCAGGGAATCCCAGTGCCATGGAGCAAAAGCAGCCATGGTCACTTGCTACGGTCACCTGGAGTCACTTGCAGCACATTACTGAGTTGCTATTGCAATCAACAGATTTTGGCAGGCAGATCATGGAATTTAAGGCTGTAGCAATCCATTGCTAAAAAAAGTAGTTGTTAAGAAAGCAAAGTGAGAAGATGAGTACCACAGTGAGCACTCAAATACTGTGTCCTGTGCATCCAGAAAGGCACAGGAATATAAGCTGTTTCCAGGGCTGCTGAAATGTCCAAAGATACATCTAGTGCTTTAGACTAATTAGGAAGCTAATAACACAGTGTCACTTTGGCTCAGATTCACTGAGGAAAATAAAGAGAGGAAACAATATCTTATGAATGGAAAAGAATAGGTAAAATGGAGGTCGAAATGTTACTTTTAGCAAGCTTAAAAACAAGTTTATAAAATACTTTTCTATAGAGATGTTTGTTTGGTGCAAAAGAAGCAAAAAGTGGGAGAAGGAAAATGACACACCTCAAATGGATCAGCACAAGAACTGGTTTTTTTCTTGTAGTACATAGAGTGCAAGGACAGAATTTCCTTGGGGTTTTTTCAAGGCATTCAAATTTCCAGCATGCCCATATGTTTCTTGAGTACCATTATGCTCCCAGAAAAATTGAGGCTATCAATGTATCTTGTCTGTTTCATACCCCAGAGACAGATCATGTCAGCATGCTTTTGTCATCCTGGAAGGGTCAAAGTACACATAAGTATGTCCCACAGAAGGTATCTGGGATGGCTGAAAGGAAAATAGCCACCTTCTAGATGAATTTGTGTTAGAAACTTACACTAACATGCATTTCACTGTCACAGCAAAGACAAAGACGAAACAAAGAGGCCATCAAATATTACTGAAACAAACCTCCCACAGCCACATCACCAGAAAAGCTATGTGCCCCACCTGTTCTTACACAACAGTCCCAGCTCAGCAAATACACCTGGGAAGATCAGTGGCAACAAAACATGGATTTTGTACTATTTTCTTTGTCTATTGTTCTTCTGTATGACAGTCCTCATGTAGCAGGGGACATCTCATGTAGACTGAATCCAGGCTACAGCACCATGAGTTGAGACTGAGCAATTCTACTGCTGCTGGGGAAAAGCAAGAGTGACAGTAAAAACACTGACAGACATCCTAAAGTGCTAAAACACAGGTAAGCAAGCCACCACATGAAATTATGAAAGAGCCACTGGAGTCTGTTTTGTAACACGCAAAATTTGCCTTGAATCCCTTTTTTACATAAGCAAAAACTCAGCTTCACATCTCATGGTATTGAAGGATGCCCTGAGAAGTTGGGGGTGACCATCCCTGGAAGTGTTCAAGGTCAGCTTAGATGGAGCTCTGAGCAGCCTGGTCTAGTGCAGGTGTCCCTGTCTATTGCCATTCTATGCTATAATAAGTGAAAAATGTATGACATCATCATGCCTTGAATAACACATAAAAGATACCTCTAGCATTGAAACATGAAATAATAAGAGTAACTGATGCTATTAAATTACAAAATTAAGTTTATTTTATCAACATTATAAATACTTTTTTCCCTCCATTTAACTCCAAAATGAGATCGTAAAACCAGTACAATGGAACAATTCAGAAGCTCCTCAGTTCTACTGAAAAAGGCTCCCCTTAATAAGAAATTAAAATGGAAAATGACATTTTATCAGTCCAGCAATCTCAGTAGCTGAGCATCCCTAGGGACTCTGTCAAATGGCACAGTTTTCAAGTGTGTTTGCATGTGTATGTGTACACCTATATACATGCATACTGATACGTATAAATATACATATATATAGTAATATACACACATTAACAGACACAGCCACTGAACAGATGCTTTTAGTAAATCAAAATGCTTTACATGTAATGTAAGTGGACTCCCAGCTGAACACTGGAATTTGGTCCCTGCCCAGTGCAGACACAGCTGTACTGCACTAATCAGTTCTGCGGAGATTCAATAGATATGTGTCACCTTTAACTGCTGCAGAGTCTGCCTGCTCTCTCAATCCCATCACACTTGAAAAGGGTAAGGAACAGTCCTGTGGCATCCTGGTCCCAAACTGCCCTCTGTGAACCAGCTTCTGATGTTCTTGCCACACATGAGCCATTGTAGGAAACAACAGATGTGCTCTGTTACCTACAGATGCAAAACATCACCAGTATCTAGTGCATCACATGTGCAGTGCTTTGGGACACCTTGAACGTTAAAGGCACTACATCCAGCCAGTTCCTGTCCTACCTCCAGTGCTGGGGGCTATTTTTATCATACAGTGGCTGTCTCCTACTGAGCACACAGCACAGGCAGCTTTCCAGAGACACAACAGGCTCACTGATCACATCATCATACTCCAGCCTTCGGTGAAAAAGGCAAGCCATGCTCTCTCGTGCGCTCCGAGTTCCTCTGAGCAGTCCAAATGGCACAAAATTGCTCGGGAAATTTGCCCATCCTGACAAGCTGCTCCAGAGCCAGCCACAGCTGCAGGCACCTCCTGGGTACCAGGGATGAGCTGACAAGGGCAGGACAGCTGGGGACAGAGGGACCAGAAGCAGCTCCCTTATCATAAACCACGTCTGGCCTCCAGAGGCTACCTGTGATTAAAGCAAGCCTTTACTGCTCCCCCTGCTTCATGGGACTAAAGGATCAGGGAGCTGTCACAAGCTCAGTGACCATACTCAGCTTGGCCTCAGCACAAGACAGAGGCAAGCTCCTGTATCATTGAAACTTCCTCCATTTCTCAGATCAGTAAAGCAAACCAAAAGATTAAAGTGATGGTAACGTAATTCTTATTTTCATCAAATATATAGCAATATTACAGTAGTGTCTTTTCTCACAGCTGGGAAATGATGCAAGGCCTACCATGAAACCACAGTGTGGGGATCTTTCCTTGTGGAAATATCACATACACCAAAACTATATTCTGATTTTTTATTTTAATGGTTGCCAAATTCTGTTCTAATATATACACAAATGTTCTCCACAAGTCCCTGGATAATTATCAAGGGAAGTAATTTGGCTTTCATATTTTATTTTTTAAATGAGAAAGGTAAAGACAGAAAATAAGACAAAATACATTTCATGTCGCCATTTATCTATAGATTACAAATATATATAGTTTCCTTCCAGAGGAAGAAATACTAAAGAAATATTTTGCCCATATCAAATAAACTTTTGAAAAGAAGAAAAAGAAATTAAAATATATTGTTCAGCTCCCCTCTCCCCACCACAACAATCACTCGTGGTTAAAAAAAAAAAAAAAAATTGCATTCATTTGATTTTCTGCACATCTACCAAAGAAAAAAAACTTATCTGGATAATGACCTGAGTTATTTTCATGGTTTCCAACTGTATGCAACCCTGATGATCACCATCTATCAGAGAGCAACCCCTAGCAAGGGATGCAAGAACAAACACTGGTGGATCTTTTGAATCAAACAACAAAGCAAAATTCAAAAACGTATTGCAAGAGTTATGCCAAAAGTCAGCCATGAGCATCTTCATGGGCACTGGGCTGACAAAGTAGAAGTTCTGCTGTTTTGTCAGCTGAGATATCTGTAGCAATTGGAAACCCAAAGATGAAACATTTTGTTTATGCCTGTGTATTTGTTTGCGTTCTCTTCTTCTATGGTTATAAGACAGAGAGTAGATGAGTACAGAAGACACAGCTGGCCTTCACAGCAGCTAAGCTTTACATTTCAAACCTGTGGTGGGTAACAAGGCAGAGAGCTGCTGCCTGTCCTTCTCCAGGGACAGACTTCCCAAAACTTTGTTCCCTTGAACAATCCGATTGTTTTCAGGTTCATTCAAGGAATGTTTCCCCATTCCCAATGCGACCAGGCCAGTGCCCATTTGTTTGTTGGCAGCAGCAAGCCCAGCTGGCTGCTGATGTTCCAGGCCTCCTTCCTCCCTCTGGCTTTGCTGCCAAAGGGACTAGGTCTGTCAGTCAGTCCATCAGAATTCCCTCAGTTTTGCACAAATCTCTCCCCAGTGTAAAGCCCATCTTTTCAGAAGGAAAGAACAGCTATCAACTTCTTGGCAGGCCTGAAACCTGAGAAGAACTGGGTCAGCCATTGCACGCACAAAAGTGATATGAGAAACCTTCCTGGTGACTTTCTGCTCTGCCATTCAGCATGGTAAATCCCAAAGAACGCCTTTCCATACAAATTCCTGTCTCATGAGGATACCATAACTGTATGCCCAACGATGAGGCTGGGTTTTGTCACTGCCATAAATCTAACCCTGCCCCACGCTCTGGGAAACAAGGAATAAGTCCTCTCCGAAAGCAAGGAAACTCCATGCTGGCTGAGTACTGACAGCACAGCTTCCGAGAGGATGGCAAGGGAGGGAATGTAGCTGGTAAAAACACTGGATATTTCTTAAGGGCATCCAGAGCTCCTCAAATATTTTGCTACTGCCTGACCATTTGTGAAGACAACACAGAGATAACAGGTAATATTTAACTGATGAGAAGTGAGGGGAACAGGAGAATAAAAGCAATGCAGGAAACTGTAAGGATGGAGGAGAGCCTGGTTGGGTGGCTTAATGTACCAGTTAGTTTGGATTTTGTTCCCCCACACTCTCTTTACTCTTTCCTTTTTTTTTTCCTTTCTTTAATAAATTGTACAGATGAACATGGGAGAAGTTCATGCTACTTGCTGGAAGCAATAAAGGTAAATTTTTGTGGCCTATGGATTCCACAGACCTTTGAGTGTCCCACCTCTTCCATCATGGGCTAACTTATGGAACATAACCGTTCTGCGGCAAGACTCAGTAGCCCTTAGAAACCGGTGGCATGTCCTCAGGTATTTTCCTCGAGAGTGAGAGACACATGGATTCCATCAGTTTCTTCCTCACATGATGCCTGAGCGCCTCAGGTGCAGTCTCGAGATTTCCAGGGATCCTCTTGGACATTTTCAGACATCAGACTGCTGTCTCTAGATCCTCATGGGAAACCATTTGATAGTTTTGTCGACTCTCCAGGTAGGAGGCCAGATCTGGATCACCAGCTTGCTGAGCCCTGTCACGAGGGGTCTTACCCTGTAGCAAGAAACATGAAGAGAAAGTTTTGTGCTAACACGTCTAGAACAACAGATGATTTCTAGGCAGAAGACAATTAACAAGTCAGAAGCCACTTGTCTGGATTTCATCTGTTTCAGAAAGCTTTTTGCAACATATAATTCTGGCATCTGAACAAGAGATCATAGAATCATGGATGATCTCCCTTCCCATTATAGGCTACCCCATAAAGCCCAAAAAGGTAGGAACTGGTTTTGATTGCTTGGCTGCAACAAAGGTGTTTCTGACTCTGGAGTCCAGAGAACCAACTCACTCTCAGCTGCTGCCTGCAGGGTGCTTGTGCTCAGAAACTCCAGAGAGGCAGCTTCTGGACCATGTTCCTAAGCAATCAGATTGTTGCAATGATAGAATATTCCTTGGATTTAATTTTTCCCAAATTTCTTTCTCAGTCAAGCTTACACCAAGAGATGGGGTTAGTGTCACATCAGTGGGCATAGGGCCAAGCCAGGGCAAAAGAAAGTAGTTAGCCATCCTCACAAAGCAAGTCAGCCACAATAATCAAGCCTCACAGATGCTGTGCAATCAGAAACCAAGGCTCCTGCAGGTGGTCCTTGCCCACAGGCCTCTCTTTTGACCACACAGGAGGAGGATACAGTGTGCCATGGATATGTCTCATTTGCACCCAATGCACCAAATAGTTCAAAGCCAGGCTCTCACTATGGCTACAATAACCCATGTTGGGGACTGAAGTCTCTTGTACTTGTTTAATCAATACAGTTTTCTCTACAAAAATAGCTTGCTTAAGAGGAGCTGCTCTTGGCACACAGAAGGAAGTCTCAGTCATGCAAACAGCAGGGATGGATGCTGGTCAGTCTCGCTCGGCTGCAGGAGTTCGTAAGTGGTTGATGGAGCTGCATTACCTTGGAGTCTGTCTTTCTCAGAGAGGCTCCCGCATCCACCAGGAGCTGGCAGACGGCGCGGTGGCGCTGGCAGGCTGCCTTATGTAATGCTGTCTCACCCCTAGACCAAAGTACAGAAACCAGCAGTGAGACACATCACACCTATGTACATTTACGAAGCATGAGGTGCAGAGGATAGACACAGAAGGATGCTGCATTTCTGCGAGGTTCCCTCTTGCTGGCAGGGGTAGACTTGTGCACTCTCTCCCTTAGCATCTACATCCTTTGACTCAGTAGGAAAGCCTGCAACGCACAAATAGCAGACGAAGAACTTCTGAGGGATGGGAAAGAAACATGCACAGATTTTTATGTATTCAGAGGACTGAATGTCACATTGCTATCCAACCACCAGCTCTGTTAACTGCTGCAAAGGCAAGCTAGCCACCTATCTATTTCACAGCAGGTGAAACAGCAACAGGATTTGTTTCTTCCTGCAATTTCCTTCTTCAAGCTCATTCTTGGAGCCATCCTAGAAAAAATCCTACCCATCAAAGCTATGACTGGTGCACTTGCTGCCCTGGTTCTGATACCCTGCTCTCTTGGATGTATGAGAGCAAGAACTCTCATGTGTTTTCTACCACTGGACCGCTGAGCTACTGGGGAAGATTAAATACATGCTTTTCAGAGAGAGAAGACTCTGTAGTGGGAACACATTTGTTGCAAAGCTTCTCACTCGCACTGGAGCTAAGTCTAACAGGATTCTGAAACTGACTGAAACTGACTAACTCTTTACTGAGAGTAAAGAAATCTATCTAGATTTGCCTAGGAAGAAGAGGAAAGTATGCTTTGAGTGGGTTGAAAAGGAGTCCTTAGTACCAGCACCCAACAAGCCATTACATAACCTGTGAAATAACAAACGACAAGAAATACATGTAGCAGCTCAAATCTTGCACCTATCTACACAGCATGCATAAAGGAATCTCAGCCCCAGTCCATGGCAGGGGAAGTTGACATATTAAGAGGCAACCTTGTAATAAATATGCCCTTGCTGCATGACAACTAGTATCAGACTAGGATACTATCCTATTTCCCCCTTAGGACCAAAGGACAAATTCATACTGCCAGTTACAGCTTGAACCTTCCCTTTCCAAGAGGTAGAGGTAGAGGAATCCTTCTAAAGGGAAGCCCTCACAGCTATGCTGACACTTTATGTGGTTGTGCTGCTCTCTGGATGAAAAGAACCTGGCAGTCCATCCAGTCCCTGTCACCTCTGGACTTGCACCTTGTGCAAAAGGTGTTCTCTGTTCGCAGAGGAGAGCACTGTGGGATGAGAAATGTTAGGCTTGATCCCTGGGAGAAAGACTGCTTTTGTTTTGCATGTATTACACATATTTTCCAGGATTATTATGTTTCCCTTACATACCTTTGTAAAACTTTGATTATACAAGTTGCAAAAAAATTGGGAATTGGAAAGGAAAGTAATTTGGTTGGGTTGGGGTTTTTTATATAAGAACAGAGCTGATTGATGTTTTAACTACTTGATGGAAACCTTCAACTGCACAAATCCTGGCCACTTGGGAGAGCTATGGCAGAGCACCCTGGATGAATCAAGAAGGGACTGGAAAAAAAGATGTAGAGCAAGAAAAGTAATTTCCTGACTTTTGGAATTTATTCTTCAGGTTGGTCTCTTAGTAGCTGGAGACCAGAAACATCAAAACACAAGGCAGAGCTTCTATTCCTCTAGAAACATTAAGGAGGCATGGGAAGCAATAGGGAGAAAGTCCTCTGCAAGTCCAAGTTGTTTAGAAAGGTTTGTTTTAAGCAAGAAAGCCACATATGAGGTGGTTGATGTGTGGTGTTTAGGGGGCATTCTGTTTGTTTGTTTTTGAAGAGCTGTGCTATTTTACAAGCTTTTTCCTATTTAACAGTTTGCATTTGAAAACCAAGAGGAATCTGCTACTTTAGCACATATAACATGAAGGACAGAGTAGGTTGTACTTACGTTTCACTGTCTGTCATGTCCAGTAATTCAGCTGGACCTGCAAAAGATAGTCAGGTATGTCATATAGCATTTGTCTGCATGCCAAAAAAATATGTCTACCAGGAGAAGAGTCACTGTAAAAATATATAAAAGAAGCCAAGTGAAAGCTCAACCGGCACAAATATATCAAACTACAGTGTAATATTTGCTTGTGTGAGCCCTTGCACTAAAAAAATTCTGAATGCACAGTCACTGCTGGAGTGTCAGTAACAGGGAGTAGCAGCCTCTAAATTATACTGGGAATGAATATTCATGGAGTTTATTTTCTCACTCTTCACCTTGTTCAATTAAGTGGTTCACATAAGTACAGTACATTGAAAATGCTGATATACTGGAAACCCTGATATATTGCAAGTTAAAATCTATTGTTGGTATTAGAGGGAAAATGTCATTAGGAAGTTGAAATTAGCCAAATTCCATCCTGAATGACATCCCTGTGCTACTCCATTTAATAGCGTTACACAAAATGTAGATCACGGTGGAATATTCCCAGCGGTCTTGATATTGATATGCAAATCCTGTACTCTACTGGTTAGCAATGATCAGGAAAGTAAGATTAAGAAAGCAGAAAAGATTTTTGTTAAGTGAAGAAAAAAATAATACATTTATGTTAATGTCCTTTTGTCCTTGATATTCACTACAGGCAGATGTGTATAGCAGCAAATTCCATCGCTGAATTACAGTGATATGGAAAGGCTAGGATCTGGATGCCACTTGAAAAAAACAACTTTTCCTTTGCAGTCTGTCGTATTCTTCTCTCCACTCCTCTGGAGTGTAATGTTAGATGGTATAGGGCAGTTAGCAAGGGGAATAGGGAGACTTTACAAGACATTTCCTTCCTGCACATGAATATTTCTCCCCAGCACACTGTGACTTTGAAATTCAAGTCCTCAAGAGTTTACAGCAAATCTCACCTGAAACTGAGGAATTTCACACTACTTGCTTACAAAGGCCTACACACAACCTCTGTACACTCCTTTCAGTCTGAGTGTGTGTCAAAACGGATCACAGCAGCTGGTCTTTACCTCACTGCTTTTACAATGTACACTTGGAGTATCACTGGGGCTCCTGGAGCTTCGCTTCATCTCCTGTCATCATGAGAAAGGGTGGTGCTTAGTCCTCAGTGCACAGGGCTTTGTGTACCACTGCATACTTGTCATGACAGTTCTCCAAACTCAGTAGCCACTGCCAATTATTGAATGCACGCTGACTATACCACCACACATCCTCATCTCCACACTTGGCAGTTGTGTGTTCACTCCTGCCTATCAAAAAGAAGAATCAGTCTCTACCCCTGAGCTCCCAGGATCACAAAGAAGTAAAAAGGGGAATAAGCAGAGCCTCTTGTTGAGTAGAAAAAAGATAATGCCTGAGAAGCTAAAAAGATAATTCAAGAAACACATATAAAGAAAATGAGTCCTTTACATTTCCTAGGAGAAAATTGTGTCCTCTCAATAAATAAAGGTAATTTCCCATAGCTTCCTGCAATGCCACATCCCAGTGATAGGTAAGCAGGAATGGCTTGCAGTGTGTTAGAGAAGACACTGCCACTTCTTATTTCTGCTCATGGCTGGAGCAAGGAAGGTTGTATTGCCAAGGTGGAAGAGGGTGACAAGTCTGGCTTTTTGGGACATAGAGGTACTTGCCCAAGTGGAAGAAGCTGTTAAAAGGTAAGTAAAGATGGTAAAACAGAGAGTAGTTAGAAAAATATGACCTGAGAGGGAGAAGAAAGCTGGGTCAGAGTGGGTCTGGAGAGAAACCAAGGGTAAAGGAAAGCTGGGGTGAAGCAGAAAGAAATAGCAGGGCTAGGGCAGAGGAGCGTGGTGCTCACGACTGTGAGGGCAGTCTGTGAGTACAGACCTGAGGAGATGACAAGTACACCCCGCCTAAGTGCAAAGGGTGCTCTCCTGGATACTGTCCCAAATTAAGCATTTCATGGGAGAGCCCTGACTCCATCCGAGTCATACATAAGGGCCAGATACTGGGGTTAATAATTAGCTGCACAACGTGGTACCAGGATTCTTTAATTTCATTCTCTCTGGCCTATCTCTGAAGCTGGAACGTCCCAACTCACAGCCTGAGCTGTGCCCTTTACTTCTTTATTTTCACTTGTGCTTCTCTTAAACCATCTCACGCCCTCCTCCTAATTCCCTTTCCTCTCTTTTTTGGACCTCATTTTTATATCAGTCTCCCTGGCGCTGCCAACCGACCATTCCAAATCCCCCTCTGCCCGGGGACAAAAGCTGCACAGATGTGGGAAGGGCTGGCACTGGGAAAGCTAACGGCACTGTCATCCTGACCCAGCGGGGAGGCGGCTGTTTTACTCTGGGACAAGAGGCAGAGAAAGAAAAGGGGACCAAGGCACAGAGAGAAAAAGGACAAAATAACCCAATAGAAATCCGGAAGGGAAATGCATGAGTGAGATTTCTATCAAGGAAAACAGCAGGGGGGGAAATAAAAACAAAAGATGAAAATGTGTGGAGAGGTGGAGGGAGAAAAAAAAAGAGAGAGAAAGGGAAAAAGAGACTAGGGGGCTGAAGAATGGCAGGATGGGGACGGGGGACGGGGTGGGGAGAGAAGTTTGCATGAAAAGAGCTGAAAAGCATGACGCACTGAGGGGAAGCCCAGCTGAGATCATTCTCTTTCCTCAACATCGCCCATAGACTGTCTGTGCAGAATTATTAACTTTTTTCCTTCTCTCCTTTTGCCCTCTTTTGCTCCACCAAAGCCCCTCTCCAGTTTCTCAGAAGGCAAAGCAGCCCGAGTATGGGTATGGGAGGAGGGAAAGCAAGGAGACACTCAAAAGCAGCTGCTCCTTCGCTGAGCTCACTACAACAAATTTTAAAAAAGGGAAAAAAAATACTTTGACCATATTTCAGAGGCATTTCCAAAATATACAGCACCACACATTCTTGAAAGGCCTCTGAGCCCACAGCATAGCCCTCTCCAATGGATGTGGATACAGCTACCCACAGGAGACCCAGAGATATTAACCCCTGCCAGTCCCGTGTCCTGTCAGCCCTTCATAGAACCAGGGAAGAAGGGTATTTACTCTAAGAAGTAATGTCAGACATTATCAGCATTTCTGGATGTTTATCTGTCAAAACCCTCTTTGTTTAATATCCTGATTGAGATTATTATCTGGGGGACAATGGGTGTGGATCCTTACCTTCAAAGTAGGAGTATTTTTAAAATAACACTAAACTGGAAATTCAGAACTATTTCTAGCCTTTCCCCAATTCCACACTTTTGTTTTTCACCTGATGTGAAAATTAACAGTGTTTCTTTCTGCTAGTGTCTTTCAACTTAGAATTTCCACTGTAATACAGAGGCTAGTCAGGTTATGGGAGAATCCCTTCCTACATGTCCACCAGCCATGTTGCCCAAAAATTTGATAAACTTGAAACTAAAATAGACTATGTTATACCTTGTGCCTTCTAGAAAACTAAACTGTTTTCTGCTCAGGCGCCTCACAAATGACCCCTACTCTAAAACATTCTGCAAATATAGACATACTAACAAGTGCCATACAAACTCACTCTCATTCAGTGTTGCTTTCTGATGACTATTCAAACTTTGTCCCCGACACACATCTCTGTCACCACAGAATTTGCTTTCCCAAAGCCTTCAAAGGAACTTCTGAATCTGGTCAGCATGAAAATTCAGATTCACTGATGGCTCTTAACTCTGGACTTTGTAATGTTAAGATTAATGAAAGCATCATCTTTTTCTTTTTTTTTTTTTATCAGGAGATGTTTTCTAGTGAAGCAAGGACATTGAGTTTTGAGGACTCAGAAAGGTTTAGGATGGGATGCCCTATATATACTGCCTGTTGCATCAGAAGTTCCCACCACAACCTCCTAAAGCAACTGTAAACATCTTTTCTCTCTTCTTTTAAAATCAAAATACTATAGATGAACTAGAAAATTTCTACTTGTTTTTTGAATGTCTAGAGAAGACAAGGCAAATGGAATCATTTGTATAATGTTTATAAATTATAAATTTTTCACAGCTGCCAGATAAAGACTCCAATCCAAGTTCGATACCAAATGCAGATGATTTAGAAGGCCCTTTTTCTAACAGAGGTTCTTAAGCCTTGCTTAATTCTGCTTGTGTTAAGCAAGTAGACAGTTAAACCTTCTCTAATGTACATGCATTAGGATGTGATGCAGGTGCTGACTGCAGCATTAAAAGGCTGTGGTTCTGATACCTGCTGAGTTTGGCCCTCAGCTTCTAGCTAAGCATTTCTTACCTCAGCTACAGACAAAACTTTGAAGCTGACCCTTCTACTACAAGCAAATGATTCCTGATTCAGGTGGGCAATCTTGAACAAGCATCTCTGTGTATCTGCCCTTCCTGCACAGGGGATAGAGACAAACTGTTTTGCTGGAGCAGCAGCCAGAACAACTCTTCCTGTAGCAGCAAGCAGCTGTTGGCCTACACCTACTACATTGGTGCTTCAGCTGCTATTCCAGGCTTGTGCTGGGCCACTGCAAATTGTCTGGCAGTACTGCACAGCAATCCCCCTGTGTGACTCATCTCTGCTATTTCTAATTTAGGATAGGTTATTTTCCTCCCCTTAGCATCTGAAATCATTCTGATCATGATCACAGAATAACCTTCCATATAAATGTGCCCTGCATGTTTGCAGAAAGCTATCTCCACAAAGGACAGCTTTAGCACCACACCATTTTCCTTCCTAGGAAAACTAGTGTTATTCTAGTTCTATGGGTGCAACTCCTGTATTGCATTGGATTCACCCCACTGTTTTTCATACTAGATAGTTAAAGATTGTGGAGAGTAGGTTTTGTCTTCTTCTGTTGCTGCTGTTTTTCAGAGATATTCAGGTTTTTCGCTGTGTGGTTAATAATAGATTTTCTGTGCTGTGTGCTTAGGGTATTTTACAGTAGAACTCCTATTATAATTCACTATCCTCAGCCATGCATGGGAAGCAGGCAAACTCCAGAGGAAGTGTGACTGGGCAGAGGTGATTGCCAGAACAGAAGTAAGACTCATTTTTATGAAATTTTTATGGGTGGATATTGGCAGAAACAAGAAGATACAGGGAAACCCTTAGATATTAGTAGCATTGATGAGGTAGTATACAGTAATTAATGCTGAGAAGATGCCAAATGCCAGAGAATGCAAAGAAAAACAAGGACATTATGATGATGATGATTCAGCAAGAGAGCTCATTTGTGGCTGAGAAGTGCCCAGAGTAGAAATGAGTTTCATTAATTGCTTGGTGGGAGAAGAGAAGAGGCCTCTATTAAATTGTGCATTGTCCCATGCACTCCCTGATCCCCAAAGAATGTTAAACAAACAATCATTTGGAGAAGCCCAGAGGACATATATCTGGAAAGCTTCAAAAGCTTCCTGCCATCCTTGGGGATAAAGAAGGGAGAGAGGAACTGAGCTGACATTTGCTCAACCTTCTGATTTGTCTTTGTCTAACAGTCCGTAATCCCTCACATTTCTCTATTTACTTCAAAAATTCCCATGGATTCCCTGCTTACATTCTTATCAGCTTAAATTATCTCACTTTAAACCTTCACCAAAAGAACAGTAACTGGGTCAGACTGTGACTAAGTTACAGTATATGTGTCTAATAAAAATCCTAGAGAAGCATCTATGACAGTGAATTGGCACAGGTCATGTGCAGTGTGAAAAGAGACCAGGGGCAGTAAGAAAATAAAGCAAAATTATGCCTGTCTACAGAATTCAGTGGCACATATGTGCACTGTGACTAATGTGATAATCCAGAGCAGTTAAATAGCAGTTAAATAGGTAAGGCTTGCTAGAACTGGTGAGAAAACCAGCCATTATTTGGATATAAGGCCAACTGCACTGACCTATCCATGTGTAGGTATCTATACATAGAGAAGTAAAAGAAGAATTCAGCCCCTCTCAGTCAGCTTCTGGGGCACTGTTCAGTTGCCCACACAGATATTTTGTGCTGTTTGATATACCTGTGGGCAAACCTTGGGATGCATTTGGAATGACAGAGATGCTTGCTTGGGCTTTGGCTGTCAGTGCAGTTTGGGCCTCCTCTTGGCCTTGTATGTTATCTTGTAGGCCCTAGCAAATGTCCTGGATATCCAAGGACAAACGACATTAGACACTCATGTCTATCTAAATTAATAATATGGAAGGTAACTGTTGCCTGAATCATTTTCTGGGCTCCAGTGACTACCTTGACTAAGATGTCCTTTGAGTTAGTCTTGCTAGAAGCCTGCTGCTATTAAGGATGCCCTCTTCCCTTCCATCTGCCACCAAAAGTGCCTCTCTCATACCAGAGCAAATGAACCAAGTCACAGATTGCTGTTGACAGTACAGGAACTGGGACCTATAGAATACCTGACACCTATACCTAACTTAGGCGTCACGCCTGAAGAGATGCATTGTTGCTTCTTCCTTTCTTATGAGTTGTGCTTTTTTTATTCTCTCTGTACAATTTGAGCAATACCTTGGAGCATCAGCTAACACTTATTCTAATTGCCAGGGGTAGTCTCTGTGTTCATGCTAACACTGCTGATGAAATACTGTAGTTTATTTTGATATTCAGAAGCCAAAATAGCCATTGATATTTTGCAGTGGGGTTGGAGAAGAGTTGCAACTAGAAAACTTTTCCAACAGTGAAGGAGGCTGATAACTGTGACTTCAGCTCTATATGCAGAGCAGTGACTATATTACTGTGCCACTGTCCAGCAGTGAGGGAACAAGGTTACAGTGGTTTGACAGACAGAAGCTCCTAAATGTGATGCCTCAGACTCAAAAAAAATTTCTCCATAGCCTGCAATCTCGGCTACTGACAAAGATAAGAAGAATGAAAAGGAAAAAAAGGGCACTGGCATGATCACAGTCTACAAGTACAAAATGGAGATCATAAATTTTTGCTGTTGGGTGGTCTTGAATCTAACAGACATAACCTTCAAAGGTCGGAATGGATGCTAGGTGAATTCAGCTAGAAAAAAGTAAGCAGAGTCCTGACCAGTGTGTTACTAAATGCTGAAATAATAGCTGCAGTTGTATGACTCCTTGTAAATGTTTTAATAGAGATTAGGTGCTTTCTACAACATATGCTCTAGGTGAAAAACAGTTCAGAGGATTCTTGTGCCAGAGGTTTTAATTAGAGCTTCTCACTGCTTCTTCACAATCCCCCCAGCTGATGCAAACGTGAAAACACCATCCTCCTCAAAAGCCATTCTAATTCTTTCTTCACGCTTTATCTGGAGCCACCACTCTCATTGCTACCCCATTCCCAGGCTCCTGCTCACACATTCTGCAGGTGGACATTTCACTGAGGGACACCACAGATGGGTGAGGCCACTTCCAGCAGCCTGGGGTGGTTTTGCCTGGCTGACACTTGGCTGGAGTACAGCTCTCCGTGGATTTGCCCACTGGGACTCACCATGCTCCAGGATGTATTTCACAATCTCGCCGTTCCCAGTCTTGGCAGCATGATGCAACAAGGAGCAGTGATCAGGACCTTGGATTAACAAATTGGCTCCTTTTTTACAACATTCTATGAACTGGAAAAAAAAAAAAAAAGAGAGAAAAAAATCATACAGAAGGATAAGATGGGAGGAGTAGAAAAACAAATGTCAGTAAATTCTTTACTTGTTCTCATTGTAAGTCAGTACCAAAAGAGAATAAAATAATATAAAACATTAATTTAAAGCCAGCTTTTAGACCCTGATATAAAATATCTGAACCAGAAGTATTGACAATTATATGGGTTAAGGAGAACAGTCTGTATTTCCTAAACAATGAGACATTGCTGTTCTACTGGTGATGATTTATTGCTTGCTATGAATGCTTGCAAACCACATCTGGCAACACTGTTGGGATATATTAAAATATATGTACTTCATAGAAAATCCTGGCTTCTTTGCTGAAGACTCAGATTTTTCCTCAGCACAAGGGTCAAAGATTTTCTGACTAAATCAGAAAACTCCAACTCAAAATCCCACAAGGATGTGAGGTGTCTGTCAGGGACCTCCCTTCTCACAGTGCCCCCTGTTCAGGGCTGACCAAGGAGGAAGCACTATGTGGGGTAAGAATGAGAGGGGAACAGCAACCAGGCAGGTCTCAGAAATGCTGCAAACGTTGGGGGAGGGGGGTGGAATTTGCAGTGCAGATCACTGCAGAAAAAGGAGAGTGGGTGCTACAGTGGGTGCTCATTTATGATGCAGTACATCTGAAAAAAGGCAAGGAGTTTCCCCATCAAAGCCAGCTCAGGCAAGAGGTTTTCAAGAAGCATAAAGGAGACAATACTTTTATGACTGCTTGAAGGACTGCTCCGCAGATGCTGCGGCCACAGGTGCTGAGGCAGTGGTATAGATGGGGCACCTGCAGGCAGAAAGTTGGCCTACAGCACTGTCATTTTTACAAATGGCTCCAAGCTGGCTTCTCACAGATAAAATTGCAATCATTAATCACAGTCCTCATCCAAATTCGAGGGCATGTTTTCAGATCCTGACTTGGCTACTGAGATAGCCTGAGTAGCTGTCTGACGTGGGACTTCAGCCACTGGCACAAAAATTTTTGCATGAGTAGTTTACCTACCAAACTCAGTATACCACTACACATTTTGAGACATCCATCAGGTGATAAAACAACCAGCTGAGATTTGTTCTACCTGGTCTGGTGGCTGCCTAGGTAGACTTAAGAGTGAGCTAGCACTTGGGGGCTTGGTCACCAACCTCACTGGTGTAAAATATCCTTTCCTGTGTAAGACTGTGTCAGAACTACCCTGCTGTTCAACACTGCCAATATAGTAATTTCCCTGTTAGTAACTGGCACATTGCTCCATGCAGTGGGCTCTGAATCCTGTGCAAAAAGGCGCTGTCTAACACCAGATCTTATTCATGCAAATTTCACACCTCACCTGAATGAGGTGTTCCCCTAGTATTCAGGGTTTCCTGGAAAGGCTGTAAAATGTCACTTGCCAGAAGTTCCTACAGCAGCCTATTTATGTTTTGAGCAGATGTGTAATAAAATTTACAGTATATCTCACTGGCAAGAAACTGTGAATAAGTGGACACTTGGTACTCTGTACCTACCTTCAGTAGATCACCAGATATGACTGCCTGTAAAAGTGCTGCAAAAGACAAAAAGAAAACTGATGTCAGGCTGAAAGCGTTATGCATACAGATTCACAGCTGAGGACATAGCTCACATCATGTGCAAGTTAAGACTGACATCCCTCAGTCCACTTGCATTCTCATGTACTACCAAGAACCAGTGCAAACCCTGCATGGACACATATTGGAAAAGCAGAAGAGAACCCATGGTGATGAAAGCTATATGGGCATCAAGCCATCGTTTCCAATGTTGTCCTGGAACTGCAGGCTCTTGTCTGAATTTTTCACTTGAGACACTTCTGAGACCTTTCAGTAGTGTCCACAAGGTGGACAGGGTCAAGTCTCCAGCACTAGAACCATCACTGAAAATACCAGTGTTACCTGCACGGAGAACCTGAAACTCTCTACAGACCTGTCAGACTTTGTCATACTGATAGTGGAGTAGTCTGTCAGTCCCCAATACACTGAGAATCCCAAATTGTATATGATTGACAAGAGAGAAATTTCTTAACAATTACTTGTATTACAAAAGCATTTTGAGATGCTAGAGGGGAGCAAATCCCCTGGGTTTGGCAGGCAGAGTCAAAGACAGAGCAAGAGCCAGTTCTCACTTTGTCAGCCTTTGTATTTTAAACAGACATAGAAGGAAAAATAGACCAAGTGGACAAGGGCTCACAACAAGGCAGGATAGAGCTGCAAACAGCTGGGAGCTTCTCACTACTCACTACTGTCTGCCCTGAGTCTGTTAAAAGACAAAAGGAAGGCAAAAGCCTGGGACTCCATTGCCCAGAGAAGCTGTTACAAACCTATCACTATATGACTATCTCCTTCTTTTCACATCCTTTTCCCTATCATGGTATATATTGTAAAAAGAAATGATGAATAATCTTTCTGAGATTAAATGGTTTGCGTCTTAGAAAGCACTAAACATCTGCCTGTGTCTAAGCCCATTTCTATCTTTGCATCTAGGCAGTGCAATCAAATTAAGCATTTGCTCAAGCACCATCCTTGATAAAGATGCCAAAAGTTCACGTGAGCAGGAACAAGGCAGGAAAGAGAAGCACAGTATTGCCCTGCCGCTGAAAAATAACACACAGGAAACTGCACAGTGGGAATTCCATGATGAGCATGCTACGCTTTCAGAAATGACAAGGCATCCAAGCTAAACACTGCAGAAGAGGAAGGATGTTCAAAGGCAACTCAACAAATGCCCCTTTCTTTGAAAACACCTGGGGCTATGTGGTTTTTCTGGTCTCTGTAAAGCCTCATACCCCAGCCATGCAGCAGTGGGAAAAGCAAAACTCCAGTCCAGCTAAGTTCTGTCTTGAGAAAGCAGCATCAGCAATTCTTGCAACTTCAGATTTAGGACAGTTTTTCAGTGGCCATGAGTTAAACTAAATCCTAAAAATCCCCCTGGCAACTGTGAGAGAGAGGACACACAGATTTTAGGAATAGACGAAGGCAAACATCAGCAGGTAAGAGCTAGAAAATTCCTCCATTTTTATTTTCAGTGGTTTACATAATCATTTTTTCCCAATAGTTCTAACAATTGCTTAGCTCAAATTAATAGCAGAACAGAACTCATGTAATATCCTTTATCTATTTCCCTATTTTTTTTTTTTTTTTTTGGTCAATCTGGTCTCACTGACACCTTTATTCTTCAGGCTACTGCAGTCTGCACTTGTATAACTACCTTGCACTCCAAGCATGTGAAAATCAAATGAACTGGTGACATGAGTTTTTCCCTGCTTTCTACATCCAATTTCTTAAGACATGGCTTCCCTGAAGTCACTTTTCTGAGAGGCAGTGATATACTTTCTTATGCAAGCCACGCTGAAGATTGCAGTTCAAAAAACCAGAAGACAGAGCTATGATTTTTTGAAAAGCCTGACAAGATGTGAAAAATCTTCTACGCCGAATATCCATAATCGGAACTGGTCTGGTGATAAGGCTATTAGGATAAAGCGGCTCTAAAACAAATTCAACATAATTAGACCAATCTTTTCATCTCTTTCCTAAGCCTCAAATCCAGCAAAGCATTTAGGCAAGTGCTTAGCTTTGAGCTAATTACATTCTTTTCACACCAAGTCTACCTGCACTCTTAAAATTAAGTGCTTTGCTAGAGTAGAACTTATTGCATAAATGAATACATTACAGATCAACAAAAGCAGCTGGCATAACAAGAGATTAGACTACAGTAAAATAATTCAGAGCTATACACCCAAAGACACAAAGATCTAGAAGCTATTGAGTTAGAAATGGAGAAAGATTCTTTGGAATCGGGAACATGTTTACATAAATATATGAATACTGCTTAGCACAATAACCCCATAGACCCAAATGGGACTGCTGGGCATATTGAGGAGGAGGGTGAAGATGACAAAAATCACCTGGTTGTTAAAGAGGTGGTGAAGCAAGCAAGCAGATGGCATTGACAAGAGAGAGCAGACTGAGAAGTGGAGAAAAATGCTGTTAACATGCAAAGCCAGGCTAGCTCAAAATTAGAAACATTAAAGTGAGAATTATTTTATTTCTTCCAAGCAACACCGCACCGCTGGTGTAATATGTAAAATGAGCTACGCCACTGTTTTATCATATATAATATACCTTCAGGACTTAAAGATGTCTCAAAAATTACTTGATTTAATTAATATTTTAATCAAGTCATTATTTTCTCAATTTATCCTAAGAAAAGCATGTCTCATTGCTAATAAAAGTGTTTTATTACCTTTTTTATTTATTTAGCAGGTAGCTTTATTGCTGATGTAAGGTGACAGCTCGGCAAAACTGGCAACTGGAGTGCTCTGTTAATGTATTGAGGATGCACTCGGTCCCCAGGCTGCCTCCTTAGCAAAGCTCTAACTACCCAACTTAGAAAAGAATCTTCACAAAAAATAAAACACAAAAAAACAAAAACAAAAAAAAACCCTACCAAGACCTGCCAGCAAACACAGAAAAATGGCTAGCAGAACAAATACCAAAAAAACCACCCACTCCAAAATAAACACCCTCACACACACATACACACCTGACTTATAAATTATTATTGAGCAGATACAAGTGGATAATGCACCAACAGAAAAAAAGCCATGTTGAAACGGTTGCTAATTGAATTGTGGTAATGCTGCAAGCTAATAGAGCTTGAGATACCGGATAAACAACTATAGTACACACTCATGCTGAAAAGAATACTTTTCCTAGGGCTTATACCACTCATCTAATTTCTATGTTAGCGTTCATTGCTTCCATTGGAAACAGCTATTTTTATTTCATATTCTAAAAATCTATGCTAATGTCACTGAGTTACAACAAACATTTTTGTTTCCCAGACAAAATTACCTTCTGAAATAACAATTGCTCTCTGGCTCTGCATGTGAAGCCAGCACCATGAAAACAGTGCTGCAAAGTCAGTCATTAAACACTGGGCATCAGAGAAAGGAGGAGTGAAGTATTCATAATCCATAACTTCAGAGGCTGCAGATGCCTGAGAGGTCTCACAGGGTTGCTTGGATGGTCAGAAGGGAAAATAACTCTCCATAGAAAATAACCTGCTTTGCCCTGCAACAGTTCATGCTGTGCTCCACAGACTAAAGAAGCTCTAGAAAATGACCTCCAACTTGCAGCACCTAAATTAAGAGTCCAGCTAAGACAGAGAGGGGTTCCTTCAGAATAGAATGATTTCAGGAGACATGTCTGATCACCTCCAGAAATGACAGCCAAACAAGGGTAAAATGGGAGGTCTTCTTTTAAGATTTTCCAAGGTGTGATATTCCTAACACCAGGCAATGCATGTGGTCTTGGAATTTTTAGTTCTTCATATACCTACAGGCACAGAATGGGAATGTCTCATAAATATAAGGACTAACAAAGACAGACCCACGACTGCAGCGCATCAGAAGAATGCAGCAGGAGAGGGGAAGTAGTCATCACCATCACCTCACTCACTTCAAATGCCATGAAAATTCTCAGAAGCATCACAAGCAAGGAAAAACCTCAAACCCCTTCCTGTATGCACTGCAGAAAAATTTATTTTCTCCTAATCCCAAAGCTGCTGATCAGCTTAACACCAAGGACAGACACAGGGCTCATCGCCAGGTTACTATCACACCAGAAACTTTGCTGCTAAAACACTTTCAGAAAGAACATGAAGAAAAAAATTCTTATAAAACCTTGTAAGTAACATCTCAGGATCACAAGGTTCTTAGCTTGAAGAAGCTTGACATAGAAGTTATTAAGTAAGTTAGTTGAATAATCATTAGTAAGAGGAGGTGGTCTGCACTGTAAAGAATCTCAAAGAACAGGATAGTTCTACAGTCTGCCCCTGTCAGCAGTACAGGGGTAATGTGTCTTTTCACTTGAGTAAGAGTTATTCATAAACCATAAATATCCTCCAGATTTTATTAGTCAGACTGCTCACCTGATCTGGCTCCTTCAATGCCATATTTGAACCCACTACTTCTGTGCCATTTAAGCCACAGGGAATGCTGATAAAAATGTACAACACCTTTGAAGTTTTCAACATTTACAAGCAATTCTTTAGTGAAGATCTAAAAATTGTGACTGAAAGGAGCATAATCATTTAATACTATGTTATAAAGTGTAAATACCACACCAAGGAGTTGTCAGATTCATGATTAAAATGCAGGCAATTATAGACCTGTGAATGAAATGCATTGTGACAACAGAGTATTATTTGCAATAATGCATCCTACCTACTATCAGTTAAAAAATACCAGGGTATCAATGCATCTAATCAGAGTATGACAATATTTAAGCAGATGGTAATTTTTGGCAAAATTGAGCTACCATAACTCAAGACCTGGTCGGAAGAGGCTGCTTTGACCAAATTGATTTGGTGGGTGACATCCTTGCCCATTGCAGGGGAGCTAGAACTATGTGCTCTTTAAGGTCCCTTCCAATCCAAATAGAATAGAATTCTATTATTCTCTGATCTCAAGCAGAATTAGGGTTCATAAAACCTTTAGCTCTTTCGAAAGACACAGTAAAACTGCTGATAATCTGAAGTGATCACCTCCTTGCAGAAACCTCATTTAACAGAAAATTCCAGCACCTGTCCAGCCCTTTCTAAGACACATCTAATGCACTGATTCAGCATTTGGAATTGATATGCCATCAGCATTTCAGTGCTGAATGGTTCTTATTGGTTGGAGGCAGCTAATAAAAAATAGAAGAGCTTTGGTGTGTGTTGCCCAGAATATGAGTGTCAGTGTTCACCACCATCTCCAATCAGCATGCTCAGGGGAACTCCTAAAGAGTACCTCATAAAATACTGCCTCACTCAAACCTTGTAGAGCTGATAATGAAGAAGGAAGAAAATGACATCATCAGATGTTTGAGAGTTATTAAACTTGGACTATCATTAGCTTCCAGAACATTTCCAACCCTTTATTGATGTTTTAGTCTTTGTGTAATTCACAGAGTCAGAAATTTAAAGTAATTACTGCTTCACACATTGAGAAGTTAAAAGCTGACCCTGATTAGAAGAGTACTTTTACACAGTTGGGGTCTTCTGAGCTACTAAAGATCAGCATTACAGAAAAGATAACAAAAGAAGCCCTCGGGGCTTATTTTTTACCAGTTTTAGAGAAATCAATAATGATTTCTATTTCAATCACTCCAAAAGCTATGCTCTCAAAAGACTGGAGTATATATAGATTATCATTTAGAAATACACTCTTTTCTCTCTAAACAATAACTTGCTCATAAAAGCTTTATGACAAACTGACAGTAATATAACTTACCCAGAAATGTACAGAACTGATTTTTCTCTACTCTAGCCACAATCTTCAGCCTTGACCTGCAGATGAAAGTGGTGGGGGGTAGCATAGGGAATTGGTGTGTGGATTACTTCCCTTCTGAGAGGACTGTGAGAAACAGGCACCCAAGATTAAGAGCAGCGAATTCACTTGGTATTTCTGAAGGGCTTGCCAGTCCCACAGAACAATTTTAGGGATCCATGAAGAGAAGTAGCAAATTTCTGCACTTGAGCTTTTACAAAAACTTTACCTCTTTCCAACATTTTATCTGCTTTTAGAGTTACAGAAAGAAACACAAACCACCTATAACAAACCATGTGCCAAACTGTCTACATAACTGAGAAATTAAATTACAAAATTAATAACACTTTGTTGGAATGACTGTGAGCTCACAGGTCTTTGATCTACAGACAATCTCAAGGCTCACCAAAGCTGATGATGCTTAAGTATTTCCTTTGAAGATAAGCTGAGTGAAAAGAGCAATTACATTTTTCTTCATGTATTTTATGCACCTGCAAGTAGTGGAAGTGAAAACTGAAGACCATGAAAAAAGTAAACAGAAGTTAAACCTTGCAGGTTAAGGGGTCTTCTAGATGCCAGCAAAAAAAATCAAAAAATCAAAAAATCCAGAAATAAATGTTTAAATCACTTATTCTGTAGTCACTGAAAAAGTACATCAAACAGGGAATGGAAAAAGGTTTCTGAACTTGCTAGAGTTCTATCTCAGCCCAAAGACTGCATAAGAAACATGACAACAGCAAAAATTACATGCAGTTTAGTGGTTTCCTGCCTAAATCATAATATCCCTTATGCTGAATAAAGCAAAGACTCATTGATTTTTAACTTTTTTTCCAAAATGTGTCTGTTTGCTGCCACTGCCCTAAAGAAACAGGTGTTAAATGAGGGTTGTCCACAAGTTTTCAGATTCACAAAAGTCTTGGGCTTCTTATGGAACCTGAAGTCAATGCCACCAGTCTAAGCAAGTCACAACAGCTCTGCTGAGTGGCACTATTTCCATGAAAGACAACCAAATAAAGAGCCTGAGAGCTCAAAATACTCCCAAGAGACCAAGCAAACTGACAGTTCAGCAATCTGCTGCAACCAAGAGCTCAGAAGCACATCAGCTGAGCAGCAGCCAGGCACACACGTCTGATGACTGTTCAGCAAGAGGAATATTAGAAGGGCCTTCACATTGTTTCTTGAGCTATTTCATCTGGACAGGAAAATGTCCATAAGTACACATCCTCTGGTGGTTTGAGAGAGACACTTTTGAAGTCTGCTGGCCCTCTGAATAAGTCATGCCTCAATAACATCTATTTCTAGGATTTCACAAAGAGGTAGAAAACCCTTCTAAATATTTGAGGGCTGTCCTTTAGTTACAAAAGCATCCCATAGAGATTTAGAGAGCTGACATAGTTTTGATTGCACCTGTTTGCCTAACTTGTGAGTAAGAATAAAATGTAACATGTAAAAAAAAAAATCAGTCATTACTCAGGTGGCTATAAATATGCGTTATGAACATTTACCTTTTAAGAATTTTGAATTCAATCAACTGCACCAAAACACTGGTAAGAGAGAAGAAGCAGGGGCAAAAAAGACAAAAATAGCCACACATACTTGCTGAAGGGAAAGAAAGGCTAAATTCTCACTTACACAGAAGTCCCTTCATACAACTCTAAAAGGATAAAGAGGCTTTCAAGCAGATGTAAATTACACTCAAGCTGCCTTTAAAGCCCTATTTTCACTGAGACTAGTTTAAAGCTACTTTGATGCCAATTAGACTCCAACCTGAATTGTTTATGTGGCACTTGTGCAGAGCTGAGAGTGCAGTTGATAGTTAGGAGTGGAAGTATTCAGATCCTAATGTTGAACTTTTGCTGCAAAACCATTTAGCTCAGATTTACAAAGGGAAAGGATGGTGTAAAAAAATGAAAAAAAAGGAAAGGACTTCCTTTGTAAATAGTTCAGAACCCCAAAGAGCAGTCATAGATAAACTAAGCACCATCTGGCTCACATCATCACTTTTTTGCCTTCCTTTTTGCTTCCACCATTTTTATTTTTAAGCCAAGACAACAATTAATGTCATTCTCAGGAGTGATGGAGTGGAAGAAACTGTCTGTGATGAAGCAAGAATGCAAGGCAGGGAAGACTTTGGCTGACTAATTCAGTAATTTTATCAATAGAGTAGCACTACCTTGGAAGAAAGAGAATTCTAGGTAAAATAATTAAGCAATGGTTTATTTTTAATTTAAAAAGAAATAGGACAGCAAAAAAGAAACATAGTGGGCCACACTGTTCCTCTTCTCTGGCTTTGTAGGCCATTCCCATCACAGGCACTCTTAGCATACTCCCTTCAGGTTTTCACCACTTCAACACTGGCTGCAGTGCCTTTGCCTGGCAATATCTAATGAACTCTTCCTCAAAAAGCTAGGGCTTCACAGGAGAACTAAATCATCTGAATTTCAGTTCAAAAGTATTTTTTCTAGCCAAGTTCTTCAGTAGGTGAAGTTGCCACTCTTATCTGACCATGAGCTACCTCCATTACAAAAAAAATTAAAAAACAGAAGCAAAGTAGGTTGCAAGGCTACCCAGAGCTTCTGCCTGAAGACAAGCACGCCAATTCAGACAGCATATTCCTTACTTCCTCCAGAGGGGAAAAGGATAATGGCAGTGGCCACTGTGAAATAAATGTTTTTCTGTTTTCATCTAGTACTTATTCAGATGCCTACATCTGCCAGACATCTCCCTCTCAGCTGCCTGCTGATCTCTCAGGCTGCTTGGATATGACAAGAGGAGGGGTGTAGGTGTTTTTTTAAAGGTTTTATCCAGAAAGAACCTCCCTCAGCCCTTGACACGTGCTTTCACATAATGCTTTCTCTTGCCAGGAGGACCCTGAGTCTGCATCAATACCAGGCTCTGCTGAGCTGAGAAGCAAATAACGAACCCAGAGCAGATCCCCAAGGCATCCTTGGCTAAGTTGTCCACAGACACATTCAAAACACTGTCCAGGCGGGCTTTCTTCCCAAAGTGGCTAATTAATTAAAATAAATACCTGCAGTCAGGAGCCTCCCTCCAACCCCTCCCATACTCATTTTAATTTGTACAGAGAAAGCAATCCAAGACATCTCACTTTGCTGCTGGGTAAACAGCTGCAGTATCACCATAGTCTCCTCTATCTCTTTTGAAGGCATCTGGTGTGAAAAATAGACTTTTTTTTTTATTTATTTTTTTAATTCTACCAGCACTAAGATGTTTGGATTCATCTGCAGCATCCTGCTTATCCTTCTAATCAGTATGGCAGACTGCTTCAAAACTGTAGAGAACATCTCCTTGCAGACTGTGACTATCGAGATTAGTGGAGATTGGCTCTGGAAAGAAGAAAGGAGGCTGAGAGAGTGAAGTCTACATTCCCACAGACCACCATGGGCAACAGGAAATCCCATCTATTGGAGGTTCCAGGAAGTGCTATTGCTTGTGCTATTTTCTGGGATTCCTGCAACCATCTTCCTCCTTTCATGTGTTTAGATTTCCTCTCTTTAACAGAGCAGATGGCACTGGGGCAAATCCCAGAGTGTACAGTACGTTCTGCCTCCATGGCAGGAGCAGACACAGCATAGCAAAGCATTTTCCTGTGTGGGATGGAGCAATCACTGCCTTCCATGCACACACTTGATCAGTCCCTTCCTTGTAATTCAGAGAGCAGCTCTCTCTATTCAGAGGGATATCCAGAGACAGAATTACACCTCCCACTAAAACTTCCAGTTTAAACCCATGCAAAGCAATCCCTGTGGATTTTTTTTTTCTAACAGAGACTAATTTAGAAGTCACCATTACATACTCACTTCACTTCTAATGTACTCCTGGCCCTACACAAATCCCTCCTAGGTGTAGGATATCCAGGCTGGATGACTCCAAATCATAGAGTGACTCCATGGCATGGAGCCAGCATCTGGCAGAATCTGAAAGACCTTTGAGTGCTGCTATTTGTCTTTTCAAGCAGAACACCATCCCTTCTCTTAATCTCTTATATGATATTATCCCTTTGTAATAATAGCCTTCAATATTGCTCATTTGAATGTATTTCCCTCTTGTCTTAATTTCTCAGTTGTCCGCTATTCCCTCATGAATTTTGAATCTATTACACATAAAATGTACCAAAACCACAGAAATTATGCTGATGCAGCAAAAGCACATGACTGCTGGAAGCAAACAAGGCAAAAAGCCCAGTTTCATTGGTTTATAGAGAAATGAGTAGGGGAGCAGTAACATAAATATTTGAAACCTCTCGTCTCCCAGTCAGAATGCAACTCAGATGTATAAGGATTAAGCTCTGGTTGACTGCTACTTGAGGTGCATTAGTATAGCTACTTAAAACTGAGTAATTCCATCAAAGGCAAGGTTCCCCTGTTTGAAGTTAGACCCACAAATATTGAGCAGCATCAGCTCCAAGTTGCCACAACGTGAGTAACATACCAATGTCCCTACACCATTAATAGCAACACTCAAGAGTTTGTTGGGTGTTTTTCAGAATACTTAAGATGGAAGCAGAACTCAGTGTACTCTTTTTAAGGCCATTTCCTTCAATTGCTCACATGATAATGAAAAATCAACTCAAACATGCAAGATAAACCAAGAGAGAACCTAACTTTGGCCAGATGTAACTACAGATATGTATATTTAATGCAAATTTCTGCAGGGTGGTTATAAATAGGGGTGGGCAGGGCAGGCATGATCCAGAGTGCCCACAAAATACAGTGCAGCTCTGAAAGGTGCTGGGTGACTGAAGAGTTTGGTAAACCTCAACCAGTCACCAAACAATAACCAGAAAACAAATGTGGACTGGATAACCAGACAATGAGTGTGTAGTGGTAACACGTTGTATTAGAAGTCTGCATTCCCATCACACTACCATGCCTGTTCCAGAAGAAATGGATGCAATAACCTCTAACAGTGTCAGACCTCCTGAGCATATCACCAGAACTTTTTATATAGCAAAAATATGGCAGGTGATACCCTTCACTAAAAGATAACTTTCTTGGCCCTTCATGATGACATCTACCAGGTCTTCTGTGGGCCTGAGACTTGCTCATTTTTGAGTCTCATCTAACACCAACACTCAAAGACAATCACTGACTTCCAAGGCTGCAGGGCAGGTAGCTGCACCAGGGCCTACCTGACCAAACAGGTCATTCTTCAGAGTTGTCAATCCCCTGTCTAAACTAGTATTCTTTATTTACCTGGCTTGTATCATTTTTCCTATCAGTTAGAGCATTTTAGGGGGTTAGGGGTTTTGTCAATTTGTTAATTAAAAAAAAAAAAAAGAAGAAGAAGAGGATGGATTTCACTCTTTAGTTATCGATTTCCTAGCTACTTGTACCAAGAACAAAGACACAAACCTTAAGAGGCTTTGGGTATTTTTTTCTTTTGAAGTTTGGGATTTTCTAGCAGTGCTCATTCCCTTTCAGTGCCAATTAAAATGGCTCTGCTTTGTAACTGATAAAGGTGTCCAACACGTGTCCACAACAAGGAGCATTGTGTGCAGTTACAATTGTTCAATAGATGCCCAGTCCCAGACAGATGGTGCTTTATCTTCACCCACTTGTCAAGACAGCATAATGCATTGTCCTGTCAGGGATTAATGGAAGTGCCACTCACATTATATGCTAATTCTGGTACAAGTCTGTTAGAACTCTACAGATGCTACAGCTACTGTTTCTCTCTAGTGCTTGTTGCAGTCAGTCCACACTGGAGCAGAAGGACATTCAGAAACCAAGGTGAGGAGCACAGTGCAAAAATCTACACAGAACGCAACCTTGTGATCAATGGGAAAGAGTCATTTAAAAAGCAAGAAGAGGATGATAAAAAAAACAAAAACACAGAGAAACAGCTGAAGAAAAAGTGACAACTGAATATTAAAGCAGACAAAACAAAGATCAGGAACCAAGAGGGAGGTTAAAATGAAAGATCCAAAACAGAGAAAGAGCCTTTTCTCAGTAATGATCAACAACATATCATATCATCAGAAAATCAGCACTAGAATGGTGTCTGTAATAGGGAAGAGCAGCTGTAATACAGACAGAATGTAGGTACAGTGAAGGTACATTCTTCCACTGTTTGGATCTTTCCTTACTGTGTAGCCCAAAGCATTGTTGCCTTATTAAAAAAAACCAAAAACAGTGTTTAACATATTGAATAGGTACACAGTTGAGTACTGATTATTACTAAACCTGTAAGTCCCAAAACTGATTCCAAGATACATACTCCAAGAACAATATGCCAGAAGACATCTGCATAAACACTGTAAAAGACAGGCAATTCAGAGATAAGTTTTCAGCTCTCTCCTGGACCTTCTTTTTTTGTTTAGATAAGAGATTTGAGATCTAGGGCTAATTTGAGATGCCTCCACACATGTGTCTCAGTGGACTGAGAACCTTCTAGACTCTAAAGAGCTTATGCTGCAGCACTTTTATCACATTTTCCTTTTTGAAATGTACCCATTTACCACGGTCTGTAGCTGGCATAGTGGGATGGAGGAAATCCAGGCACTGGACCCTTCTTTCTGAAAAGTCACTGGAGAATGGGAAATCTTTTGTGCTTGATAGAAGCTCCTACATATTTATATTTATATGGATAACAAACCTAGTTAGATACTCCATGGTCACGAAATTTCTAATAACTGGCACTATCATGTCACTAATTGGTCAAGGCCTTTCACTCTGCATTTCAGAAGAGGTTGCTTGTGAGAGAAAGGGAAGAAAGGCAAGGAAGAAGAGGCTATTCAGAGATGTTGATCAAATCTGAAAAGCCAAACCATGGCAGCAGATGGTAGATGGCAAACAGGAAGGTTTTGTGAAAAACTAGAGTAGTATAAAAATAGTGGAAAAAAGGAAAGCATTCTGACAGCATAAAATACTAACCTTTAAAGATACACAGGGAAATGCATATATACCGTCTGTTGCTCCATTAATAGATAAAGATGAAACAATAGAGTAAATGCAAGGGAAATTAAATAGCAAGAGCAGCCCATCACTAACAAGTTTATGCACTGAGATGCAGCTTTGAATCCAGGTCCTGAAATAGTATATTAGACCATAATGACTTCAAATCTCTTTTGAGAGTTGGAGGCATGAGGTATACTATTAACTTCTCACAAGTGTCCTGCACTGCATATTAGAAGCTGTGGTCATGGTAAAAAGCAGATGAACTATTAAACAGGAAAACTCCATCTGGTTCACAAAATCAATGAGCTATAAATCATAAAAATATAATAGGGCACACCAGGAAATTAAACCTGTATACTTCTGCCAGTCTCATACTTTTATTTGTCACTACATCTGCTGCTGGCAGACACTGGGAATGGATGAGATGGGCCAGATATATCTTTGGTCTTGCATGTTTATTTTTATGTCTTTCTTTAAAACTTTTGCAACTGAAAAAGGACTCACCAAGGAGATGGAAGAGAGTTTATTAATAACAATATGTTTGACATCCATTATACTGGACTGAAAACCTCGGCTGGAGCCAAGGACAGTGTAGGTTGATACCTAACTTGTCACTCCACACTCCAAGTGAACATAGTTCAGTGACACACTTCCAGGCTCAGACCTCCTTACACCTCCATTTGCAACAGTCCTTACTATTCCCACCTGGACCTTTCTTGAGTAATGCTTATGGTATTGGCCAGAAAATATTCTGATTGCGTGACTGCATACAAATTGGATGCCAGAAGAAACCATATATTTCTTTTTTGGACCAAAATATTATTCCCAGTTCAGAACCAAATATGAACTTTCTCCTCTCAGTCAGTCTTCCTTTTTTTGGTCCTCATTCCTTACGCAACTCTGGCAGTGCAATTACCACTCCTTCACAATATGTCTCTGGATTTCAGTACCAATGTAGCCATATATTGATGTACTGCAGTTGGACTTAAGTTTGCCACATTATTAAGCAGCTGGTTACCACAAACTCCCTCTTTAGTCCATAGGGGAAGATCAGATCCTTCAACTCTCCCTCATAGCAAGCATATTGCCATAAACCTGCAACTCCTGCTACTCAAGCTGTGAGATTTTTCCATGTAGTAGGGCCTAGCTGCACTAAATTCCATTCTGCCCTACTAAACTGATTTTACTGGTAACCCAAGATAATGTGTGTTCAAGTTTTTAAAACACAATGCACTCTCCTCTCAGGGACAAAGATGCTGTCCTATGAGAGTTATAAAGGATGTGTTTATCTTTACAGAAAACATGTATCACCCTTTAAGCCACACATCATTTTCCACAGGTGAAGCTCTATACAGTTGGATGAATAAACCGTAAACTCTTGCAATAGTTCCATTTGATTAAGCAAGATTCATTTTATAAATAACTCAACAACTTCTGTCAGTCCCAATTAAACTAACTAAATGATGAAGCACTTAAAGTCTAGGGGTGAACAAAGTTTCATCAACATCAAAGTTTCATTTTTACAAAAAACATTTTTCTCCTCCACAACTGTGTTAAAACAGAGCTTACTCCCTTTGGTCTCATTTTTAATGTGCTGTTAGTATCTATAAAACAGATCTTACCTTGATCTTCTGAAGAAACCGGTGACCTGGAATAAAACAAAAAAATCCACTCAATCTTTGGTAAAAAAAAGGTCAAAAATAAAGTTCACTCTCAGTATGGGGAATGGGATATGGAGTAATTTGAAGTTTTTCTTCTTTATTTCTTAGAAGAGAGGACTGAAAGGCATTTGGGAAAAAAAAAAATAAAGAAATGGAGCTGAAGAGGCCATCTAGCAGCAGATTCTGCAGGCCAGAGTGACCATATGGAGCCATCTTCATGAGGACTGATGCCAAGACTGTCTGTAGATACTTGGCAGAAACTCATCTGCTACTGCCACTGCCAGGAGAAAACCTCACAACTAAGGGTGGTCAAGGAAATTACATCTTGGCAGGAGCTCACAGTCATTACAGTGGCCATTTTTTTTTTGCCATAAATCAGTGTAGTGGTTAGCATAAAACATTAGTCATAATTCATAACAATTAATGCCATCTTCAAAAAAGTAACACAACAGATATAAAAAAAAAAAAAAAAAAGAATAATGTCTGGACAGATGTAATTACAGAAAAAAGCAACATGCCAGCAGCAACACAAGAGTTCTAGGATACCCTAACCAGTGGATTAGGACTCTGATATTACCCCAAGAGAAGGAAGAGCTATAAAATATGGGTGACCTCTCAGTGTCCCTGCTGATAAAGAGAAGAACCCCAGTGAATTCCAGGGATTTGTGTCACAGTTCCCATCACTAAGGATCACACTCCTCATGGTTTTGGTCACCACCCAGAACAAAGGAACACAGAAGCACTGGATCTCCATTTTTCCCTTTGCTGCAGTAGCGTGGCTTAGCAAAACTGAGGTTAACCATGGAGCTGAATCTGGGATTTACCCTCATTTTTTAGACCAGGTTGACAGCACACAGTCCAGTGGACTGGAATATTCCTCAGCACTTACCCAGCACAGATATACACAGCCTTCCCACCCAAGTAACAATGAATTTGCTCCTGCAGTGAGTGGGCCAACCCATGCTTCCTTTCCAAGATATTTAATTTCACAACAATGTACAAAAATAACAAATTAGAAAAGACTTAAAAATGTTAGTGTTGCCAGCAAACAGATCAAAGCCAACATAAGAAAAGAAGCCACAGAGGGGTGAAGGGAAAAGAAGGAACAAAGGGGAAAAGAGCACATGTATATTTAACTGAGTCAGCAGGGGCTGAGGGCTGGAGAGGGGGAAAGAAGTGAAGGAACCCTGGGTTAGAGGAATAAAGGAGCTGAGGAAGGAGCCATGATCACATTTCATAACAAGGGTTTGAGGGATTATAGAACATCAGAAGCAGATATGCAAATATGTAGATGCAAACAGGAAAACTTGAAAGAAAAGAAGGAAGCTTTCCTGCCAAAGTATGTAAATTTTTTTCTGTAAAATAGAGAGATTTGCAAATAAAGAGAGGAAAGAGTTAGAGCACAGCTGGAGCAATGGTCACTGTGAAAGGAAAAAATCTGATTGCCCAATTAGGATTCTGGCTGCACAAGAAGCCAATGTGTCTGTATGGATCAGAATTCATTAATCCTCTGCTCCCATTAAAAGCTCTGATTGCTGCTGAACATCCTAAGCATGTATCCTGCTCTGCTGCCAGCTAGGCCAGCTCTGCCCTCACCCTTCAGCCATGTGTGTGGAAATACAGCAGGAATGCAAGTAACCCAAAGGACTTAGCAGGCACTGCTAGAACTGTTCTGCTTTGACTAGATAGCTACAGACTTTTGTCTTTAACTCCTAGCAGAACCCTTTCTGAAGATCAAAACTCACTGCATTTTCTGTAAAGTTAAACAACGCAGAATGGGTCATATCGAGAGGCAAAAATTTTTAGATACTTGAAAATATTTTTGCATGCAAGAGATGCAAGGTTCCTTGGCTCACGTATCATGACTCTTCACCCATTGCTAATGCAGTATTCCACTGCATCAGTGGAATTTATTCCTTTGTTTTATTTTTTAATTGCCCAGTTTCATCACCTTTCAGTTCTTTATTTGAAACAATAAATTAAACAATACAGATTATCCTATAATTTGGCTCTTCTTCATGCTTGGTAAAACAGATGTCATTAGTTCCTTAAAGCATCAACAACAGAAGAGATACTATTACAATACCAATGTCTTCTCAATTAAAACATTGATTGAAGGGAAGGATGAAAAATATGTTTATGCATATTTTGTGTGCTAAAATTACTATATATTTTTCAAAATATTACTGCCTTTTGGCTTTGTTGTATGCCTCAAATACAGTGTTTGTAAGAAATTTAACATAACTACTGATGTTACTATCAGTGCTTTTATTTGAAAGAATCAATCAAGTAACTGTGTAGCCTGGTATCCTGAGAAAATACGGTTTATGTAACCTTATTTATATCAGTTTAATCAGGTTCATATCAGCATCCTGATGTGTACATGTACCTCTCTGTCTCACCCTGATAAACTGTGAGCTTGTTGGCTCATTTCATCCCTTGTTAATTGACAGAGAGTCAATTTTTGCTTTCACACAGCAGGAAACAAAATAGCATAAGCTCAACTTTTCTGATGCAACAAAACCACAAAGAAAGGTTTTGAATATCCCAGCCACAGGAAAAAGCTCAATCAGAACTTCCACTGCTGGAGATACCAAAGGCTCAACCAAAATAAACTGGGCTTCTTTGCTCCCCAACTGACATGAAGTATTTTGGCAAAGAGTGGGGAGGACTTTCAGCATCCTCCTACAATTCCAGGCCATACAATTTAGCAAGGGGGAGGCTTTCCTAACTGCTCAAGTCCTGTCCTAACTACACCAAGGGGAGTCTTGTTCATAGCTATGATAGAAGTGAGACTGCAGAAACCTGAACACTAAATAGAATTGGGCATTTCATGCACTGACTTGTCCTCCCCATATGATAGGCTCTAAGGGAGGAAAGGGAGAAATCCTAATGACCTGCTCTAAACCACATCCACTCACTCCACAGCCACAGGGGGCTTTCCTGACAGGAAAAAAAAATCCAGTAGATGCTCATATTTCCGGTCACACATCTTTCTCTCAGGTCTGTAAGAAGTGTGAGAGATATACTGTGGCAGCACTGGTCACCAGACAGGTGTTCCAAGAAGGGAGGATTCTTGTCTGCTAACATCCACACAGGAACCATCTGTCTAGTGCCTGTCAACTACCCTCCCAATATGATCCTGGATACGTGTTTCACTGTCACAAAGAAGCAAGTTATCATCTTCGCAGTCTCCATGCCTTAAAAAAAATTAGAGAAAAGTCAGAGACACTTGAGGAAAACTAATATACTGTCAAGATCTGTGGTCTCACCTGGGTCAAAACACTTCGCCAAATGACATCTTGAAGAGATTTTCATTTGGTTAAACAAAACAGGAAAATCTTCAGGAAAAAGTTGAGGCACTCAGGCACTTCAATATCCTGTTCTTGGCCATTTCAGAATGGAATTAACTTTTTTCTTTATATATACACACACACACACACACACACACACACACACACACACACACATCAACTGGGTTTTTCATCTGGTTATCTTGGTGTAAAATAAACTTGTAGAAAGAAAGGGTCACCATCTCCCCAAGAGAGTAAAGGCAGGCCAGATTGTCTGTGACTGGATACATTTCCAGAGTCATGAGATTCAATTATCTCTTCTACCAACAGTGATATTTATTTTCCCATGCATAAATGAAACTCGGGAGCCTGATTTCAATATTTTCACCAAAGGCTTTAATCTGACTTTCCTCCTGCTCTGGTTTTACAAACAGCTATTATCATAGCAGATAGTTTGAGCAACATCTTTCCATGACACGGAAGAGAATAAGAAGGGAGAAGGAGGAAAAGCACGTTGTTTGCTTTCCATGCTGTTAATAGCCCTCCTTTCTTACAGGTCCTGCAGCAGTGTTCTCCTGTTGCAGAGTGGCAAACTCAACTCTGAGGGATAACAGAATTTGCAAGCCTCAGCCTGAAAGGGGAAGCTGTGCAAGGTCTGTTGCACTGCCCCTTACGCAAACAAATCAATACACTTTGGGCTTAACATAAAATCTTCAAGTATCTTCCAGAAATCAAGGTACACAAATTTAGAAATGGATTTTAAAAATCATAAAAATTGTGTAAAAAAAGCCTAATCATACATACACTAGATGCATCCAGCAAATTGGAATACTTACAGTATTGAAGGCATGAATCTGGCCACCTAAAACCACGACAGGCCTCCAAGTACACAGTTTGATCCAAAGCTCACTGGAATTTTTCCACTCGCTCTTGCAGGGTTTGGATGTATTGCTGCAGAAATCTAATCCTCAGTATAGCCAAGGCAGACTTTAGTATCATACAAGCCTCTCTCAAAGAGCCAAACAGTCAGAGCTGTTTCCAAGTGTACTCTCCAATGTGCAAGCCCTAGGTTTGTTCAGCACTAGATGGGTGGAAGAAGGAACATTCATTTCTAAGGAGGGAAGTGCAGGGAATGTCACAATTTTGAGCCTAGTCAACTGAGACTTAGGAACCCAGAGATATACAGCCAGACTCCAGGAGACTAATTCTAACAAAATTTCAGCAAATGAGTACATTATTCATGAAGACAAAAGCCTCTGGAGAAACAAACTTGGAGCTGATGTAAAGCAGCTCTTTTAATCAATAAACCTGTAGCAGAAACCATCTGCACCAGGCCTATTTAAAACCAGCCATTTAATATTTAAAGGCCAAATAACAATCTCTATGCAGCAATTCTACTGGGGTTTATGACCATTCCACTTTTTTCCTGCTTAAGGAATGTATTTCTGCAAACTTTCTAATTCAGTCTGACAACAGCTGCCTGTGATGAGGGGGAAGGAAGAGCTGTCAAATTAAACCCATTCCTTCTCATTTTGCAAGTACATCTCTTCAGAATCAAAAGTGGAATCCCTGTTGGGATTTCTTCATATATCCCCTGATTGCAAATGAAGAAAATTTTTAGCACATCAAGTATTTTTTAAATATAGGTGAGGAAACCCTCTCATTCAGTAATTTACATCAATACCTCTGTAACTGTGAGTTCCCCACAGTTCCAGCTGCAAACAGTACATCATTTCACCGGCAGAAAGGCAGAACTGTTTGCTTGCCTGGTCCCTGACCAGATAATACTCAGTCTGGGCATCACCATTTTCTGTCATGGTACTTGATGAAAAATAAAAGCCTAAGAATTCCTGAGAGCTTTCCCACACTTCCACTTTGGCCCTATACATTCCCAGATCAGTGACCATCAGAGGCTGAAAAAGAACAGCAAGTTCAGCAAAATCAAATGCAAAGTCCTGCACTTCAGGAGGAGTAAACCCATGTAACAAGACAGGCTGAGGGTCTAACACCTGAGAACAGCTTTTCAGAAAGAGTGCCTGATGTTAGCAGAGTACAAGTTGGCAATCTGTCAGCAGAGTTCCCTGAGACAGAAAGGGCCAATGACACTGAGCTGTATTTGCTAGAGCAGAGCCAAAAAGTAGATGGAAGTGATTTTTGACCCTCTACTCAGTGTTGTGAGACTTGAGAACAAGACAGATATTGACAAATCAGACTGAGCTCCAGAAAGGGCTGCAGAGATGGTGTAGGCATAGGAGGACAGGCTATGGAAGCTGGGTTCATTCAGTAAGAAGAGAAGGTATGGGCAAAATCTAATTGCTGCTCTTCAACTACCTAACAGGAAAGTAAAGAGAAGACAGAGTCGGCATGAAGAAAGAAACAACAGCCACAAGTTGGCACACGGGAAATTCAGATGGGATATTAGGGAAAAAAAATTTTACCATGTGGGTGATCAAAGAGAAGAGCAGGCTGCATAAAGAGATTTTTGAATCTCCAGTTTTGCAGATATTCAAAGTTCATCTGGAAAAAGCTCTTCATCTAGGTGGATCTGTTCTGAAGATTTGTATTAGAGATTCAGAGTCCTTCTCAACCCAAGTTTTTCTTCCATTCTTTAAGTCTCTCTACAAACCTTTCTGGTTATACTACCCCATTTTTCCTGTCATTCTTTCCTCTCAAATATTTGTCATAGACAATGGCCATACTGTCTCACACACATGGAAAAATGATGACCAGCAAAGCCCCCTTTGGAATCTCAGACATTCCATTCAAGTTACTTGTTAGTTTTCAGAAATCTGATTGGACATGTCCTATAACCTGCAACAACAATCTAGAGACAAACACTAGAGAGATTATTCTTTCTTAATCCTGCTAAGGGAAAAGATCAGTATTCCTTCTAGCACCTCTGTAGCTTCCTCCAGCAGTCTCCATCTCTACCTGCACAGCAATCACTGCCTCAGGCTCTTCACATGCAACATCCAGCGTACAGGAGAGTAATTGGTGTTCCTTAGGGAAACCAGGGCAGCTCAGATGTATTCCATGCTGGGTCTCAGGCATGTCAGTGTCCCCTATATTGTCACATATCTTTTTCCATTAACTTTTTACGTCTTACCACTCTGTCCACTGTGGAATGTTTTAAAGGAGACTTGTAACGCCACAATGCTGCTGTACCTGAAGCTGTACTGACACCCAGAGGAGTTGTCTGGGAATTGCTGCTTAAAAAGGGAATAGAAGATTCTATTGCAAAATCCAATATAAACCCAAACGTGCCTAGAGTTTATTTTAAAAAAGGAGAAGAAGGATACAGAAATATTCTATGAAAATAATATTGGTTAAGATAGTTTTACCCCAAAATATGACCTGAGAAATCTGGCTCAGTATTGACTTGAAAAAGAAGGTATTTCCAAATGAGCAGCAGGATCATTGTTTGGCAGGATCATGGCTTGTTTGGATTTGGTTTTTTGGTTTTGTCTTTTTTTAAATACTTGGCCTTTCTTTCTCTTATCATCATATGGCACCAAAATATCTCAGTGGAATGCAAAAAAATTATTTTGAAGGTCTTATCCCTCTTTGAAATGCTATTCTTCCATTTCCAGACTTGAATTAAATCTTCAGAATCCTCACTGACCTATAGAAAGTAAGATCTAGGCACACCATGTAATGCTTTAGTGAAACAACAACCTGTATACCAGGAGATTGGATGTTGTTTGACACATGTCATTATTACGACCTGAAACAGGAGCTAAAGTGGCCCCATCTGTGTAGTTCTTTATAATTCTACATGAGAATAAAAGCATATCCATTAGGTAACAAATCATCTGGCTTTTCCTCAACAACAAATCAGTGCACTTTACTTTCTCCACAAAAAGATGAAAGCAGAGGTCACTTTGTTAGGACTTCAACTATTATTTAACCCAGAGAAATAAATTATTTTGCTAGGCACAGTGGAACAATAGCCCCATTTTGAGCACCTCAGGTACAACCTGGTTCATAAGACACCACCTCTATTTGGTCCTCAGGCTAGATGGAGGTGAAGCACATCAGCTGCTCGGTGTCTTGAGATACTACTCAAATAATTTTTGGCCACTTTGGGTTTCTAAACAATCCAGAAGCTATCCTAAATGGTGTGTTTGTTACAACAATGCAAACCAGTCACTTTGAGAAACATCATTTTGTTCCTGAAACACTGAACCCCTCATAAATGGACTCTCACAATTATGTTAAAAAATAAGAGGCCTGATTTCCACAAGTGCTAAGCACTAGGAAACCCTCACTTTCCTGCCATCTTTTAAAAAAATACTCTAAAAATTAAAAACCACCTTAGTTAATATGCATAACACACAGATCCTAGGCAGAAAAGAACTGCTGAGGCGTTTACACTCCTGCTATAGACTAATTGATAGAAAATAAAACTTCTATTGGGAGTTTCAGATATGGCTTTTGCGCTGCACTTTTAGGTGTCTGGCACAGAAATAGGAATCTAGGAGTCAAGGTTACACTGGCTCCAAGCCACCTCTGGCTCTCTGATTTCAGCTCTTGGCATAATTTAGCCAGGTCCATCTGTCCCTGCTTGCCCATGGGCATCAGCACTGCCAGAACCTCAGCAAGGCTTTTTGTTATGGCCCTGCTCCCCATGTATTTCCCTCCTTTGCACACACCTCTGTGCCAGCACTGCTAAACACTCTCTGTCTCGGCTACCAAGACAAAGCTGTGGGGTTTAGTGGTCCTTTCCTAGAGCTGAGGAGCAGCAGGCAAGCAGGAACAAATTGAATGTTTTGAAGCTTTCTGAAGTTTCTCTGCTCACCCAGGTTGTTTGGCAGGCATGTTAAAGAGGTGCTGTACCTCCTACACCCTGACATATAAGCCCAGAGCCAGGGGACTCAGATACACCAGACATGGAAGAGAAAGTGCAGCTCCCTGCAGAGCAGCTGTGCCAAGACACACAACCTGGGAAACAATGAACTTTCCAAGAAGCCTCAGTGAAAAATCTCACTTTTTGTTCCATGAGTCAAGTGAAGGCTCATGGCAAAATATTGTTCCCAGCCTCACCCAAACACTAATTTTTGCAGGTCTAAAATACTCCATTGCAAACCTCAAAAGATGACCTATTTTCACACAACTATCCTTTGTCTTTAGCTTTTTTGTTGCATTTTTGACATTTCCCAGTTTTCAGCCACAGCAGAAATACAAACATGAAGATATCTGAAGAATTATGAAAAGGTTTGGCCTTTTTTTTAACACAGTCAACTCAGGCAAAGTAGTACTCCTGTGAGATAGTTTAGAGCAGCTATTTTACCAAACTACATTTCTATTCTCTTTGAAAGCCTGTTAAACCAGAACTTAGGGATATGAACAGGAACAGAAATACAGTCTGAATGCATATAATGAGATGTCCAGGTGTGAAAGCTTGAACACAGTATGCAGCCCAATGTGTGTGTAACACATGTAGAGGACTGTGTTTCTTACCCAGGCTCTGAAGCTAGCTTTGGCTTTGATAAGACAGCTTGGTACTGAGTGAGAACACATTAAGAACCAGTCTCCTCTCCAAGCAGATGGCAGCTCCTTATGGCAGGGACAGAGCACATGGACACAAGGCTTGCTATTCCTGTGCAACACTCAGAAAACTAGGACTGGGAGGTTTGGGGTTTGGTTTTTTGTTGTTTTGGTTGTTTTTTTCTTACTTCAACTCCTACAAATGAGTAAGAAGTACATGTAAATACTGACATACATGTCTAAAACTACAAGGTACACAGCTTTTCCAAGCTTGATTGGCTTGTAAGTCTGCCATGCTGGAGAATATTTGACCTATATTTATAACAGTGCTTAAAGTATACCCAGAAGAATATATCTTTCTGTCACTCATCCTTTATCACCCCAGTAAACCAATCTATCCCCTTTTCCAGCACCTTTAATGTCACTGGGGACTGTAGGTCTGTTGTTTCCAGCCCATAAAGCTGGAGAGAGGGATATTCACATTCTACACTGGCATTGTCAGATCCACTCTTGCTACCCTGCTCCTGTCAGGTACAGTTACCACATGTCCAATGCTTGCAGGGAAAGCAGTAGGCCCTAAAAATTAAATTATCAAATGTCATTTTCTTTTATGCGGACAAAAAGAAAACAAGATTATGAGAAGTTATTGTCTTGATATATTCCTGTCTTCTTTGCTGTAAAGCTGTTTTACTTCTCAGAGAAGATTCTGTTTTGCAAACCAAGGACCAAAGTAGGCAAGCAAAGATGAAAGCAAAGGAGAAGAAGAACACAGTTGTTAAAATAAAAGAGACTTCACTGATTCAGTCTTGGCTATCAGCTTGAGAGTGGAAAGCAGATTAATAGCTGTTGTGGTAAACCATTTAAAGGAAACCAAGGTACCCAGCTATCTTTACTCTGACAACATCATTTTTTTATCCTTTACATGCACTCAGAAATAAAAGCTTTCATTCCATGTGGAAAACCTGGCTTTGCCCCTTTCTGTACTGGAAATATTCAGAAGGCATTTTCAAGCCAGATGGTAGTTGACTTTTTAACATTCAGGTAAGATGGTTCCTTTGTCGCATACATGTGCATTCTGTTGCTTGAAGTTGCCCCAAGGAGAGGAGGAGAGCTGGACTGCTTGCATTTCCCTTTTGGAAAGTGGGATGCCAGTCAAGAAGCAAGATCTCTCTAAAGAAGTAAATTTGTAGTCTCATCATGTGTGGGAGTGTTTTGCATGTCCCTGTCTGTCAAAATAATTTGTCATCAGAGTGAATTTCCTCAGCTGTGCATCAGGTGCTGAGATGCCACAAAAGTCATTAAGAGGGGGCAGGCTGGTGAGAAAAGAGGAAGTTAAATCCCACCTAATCCACTCTGGGGAGCTAAATGCTGAAAGATAAAATATATTGGTAATAAGTAGAGATGAGGGAAAAAAAAAACACCGTACAGGATGTACTGTAGTACAGGATGTGCTCTATTTCTGCCATCTATCGAAGGGGCGGATGCACAGACCCACATCACATGTGCCTCCTGTAATTGAAACCCCTTTGCCTCAACAGCAAAGGCTGGAGACTTCACTCTTGAAAAAAAACACACACTCCTTGCATTGCAGTCACATACACAAATAAGGTCCTAGACATGCAAATCTAAACCAAATTCTGCTTTCTTCTTTTCCCAATTATGGTTAACAAGAGCAGAAGCAAAAAGCTGTGCCTTAAAGCTCAGTGTTATTGAGTTGGGGTTGTCAGGATGATATGTAAGTACCAATTACTAATAACTGTTACAGAAAATTTTAAGGAGTAAAACCCATGAATTTTCTATAGCCCAGTTCTCTGTAGATAAGGCCAGACTTGACAGTGGTGACATAAAAATTCTACTAATCAAAACAGAGGAAGGGATGATTAAATGAGATTTTGCCTGTATGCAATAATTTAAAGGTAACACCAGAAGCTGCTGAAAGTTTGTGTTGAATAGTTTCCAGAACATCTGATTCCCACTATGTGCAAAGGTCCCTCAGGTCCAGTGCATGCAATCACCACAAAGCCTTGCCTCATCCCCTGACCTAGCAGGGCTTGTATGTGGCAACACTTTCCTTTGTCCTGACTTTGGGCCTTCAGAAATCAGAACTAAATGCCAGCATCTTTCCATGCCCAGAACCACCCCTGAGATGGTACAATTCCAGGTGAAGTAGTACAAAGCCTCTTGAATCCTGAGTCAAGAGCATCTGTTCTCATGTTTTACCCACTCAGGATAAACCAAAAACATATCTCATGCAGGCCAGTCTTTGCAAAGGTATTTTAGTATCAAAATTCCTCTCCATTCTCTCTCAGTTTAGCATTGTTTTCCTCTCCTAACTCTTTCTTCTACAGCTGAGTCAAGGTGTGTCTCCTAATCAGACATGACCAGAAGTCCCTGAAAAATTCTTGCATTTTTCACCACTGAAAATCTCTCAAAACAATGAAGACGCAAATAACTTGATGTATACAGAGAAATCATATTAACAATAGAAGCTTAAATACACAACATTGTTTACCACACCTGTGCACTAGACTTATAAAATTAGCAGTTGCATCCTTGTCAAGAAATTCTTCAAGAGTGGGGGTAAGGGAAGATTTATAGAGGAACTGAAGAAAGGTTTGGCTAATAGTGGATAAATTGTAGTTTCTATCTGGGATGTGCATAGAATGTTAAGTATTGTGACTGCATCATGCTGACAAATAGTAAAAGCTTTAAAAATACAGGACCAGACCCCACACCAAAATGCATCACTTTTTTCACACTCAGTCTCATGTAGGGAACTTGCTTTCCATCCAATTTCTTATAATTAATTTGCCATATTCTTATAATTTATTTTTCTTTGCTTTCTTCAAAGTTCTTTTCCTATTTAACCCATGTTTACCTTCTTCTGAGTAATTCTAAGTCCTCTTTACAACACTTTCCCTCTTCTTTGAGTCTACATCTTACTTTCCAGTGACAGCCCCACCTTTTTGACATCACCTTCCTAAAGACAGGCAGAGTTGCTTTACGCAAATCCCGCATGCTCCACTTTAGGTAGTGAGAAAATGCCTTACAAGCTGTTTGTAAATGCATCCAAGACAACAGAGGAGAAAGAAAAGGAAGAGTTGAGGAAAAAGCAGACATTGCACTCTGTTATATTCAAGTTCTATTATAAGGACTACACAGGAGTGTACATAAAGGTAATGGTGATTTACACCTTCACTAAAATAAGATTTGTTTAAAAGTAATCAGTACTCATGGAGCCTCATCTGCAAAATGGAAAACAATTCTTACAGGTGTACAAAAACCTGATTAAGACATACACACTTCACTCTTGCTGTGTAATTTTGTAAATGCATCTTGAACTAAATCTGAACCTGAAAATTAATTCAGATTTTGCTATCAAAAACACCAGGGCAGACTACTCTGCCTATTTAGGAGATGATGCTGAGTTTTCAAATGCAAAATTTTTCAGGCAAACCCTTGGATTTCTCAAGTCCTTACCAATATTTGAAATTTTAAAGATTCACCCTCACTAGGCAGTTCCTACCTAGCATGTTCTGAATCATCTCTTTATATTTTCTAAAATTCCACTAAATGAGCATTCTTTCTCCTTTCTACATGCAAATTTGTATCCCTGATGCTCTTCTCATCTTGTATTATGTCGCCCTGAAAACTCAGCTTCTGAGCTTGCTAACATGGTTTTCTAAAGACTTTCCCAGGACAGTAACTATAAACATAGATATGTGTACATTCTTTCTGTTACACGTCTTGTGATGGACATCTCTCATGGCCAGTGCAGTGAGAAAGTGTTATCCTGACAATCCAATCCCTGGCCGTGGTAAGAAGCCTATAAATCCTGGGAGGAAAAATAAACTCTCTTTTCTTTTCACCACACCTCGACCTGTGTCCGTGTGATCTATTCATCTTCAGCGGTAACAGTATTACATGAAGATTTCACATTAAAAAAATACCCTAAACCACCTTGTAACATCTGCATTGTCACACTGTGTTCCTGGGCAACGATCACATACTTCTGGCTGAGTTAAACACTTGGCATTTATTATTTTTCTTCTTCCCTCTAAGAAACTAGGTTATTATTGCTTCATAAAGTAGTGCCTGGATGGTATTACTAGCTAATTAATGTCTATTTAGTGGAAAGGGCTGCAGCCATCTTCCAGCACCTACGGGCCTTTTTTCTTCCTTTCCCTGACAGGACCAGATGGCATCCTGGCCAACCTTCACCCATCCTTCACAAGCCATGCACTTGATTCAGAAAATGCAGCCAGCAGCTTGGGAAACACATTACCATCACAGCTGGACAGATGCTAAAAAAGTGCTGGTTACTGCCCCGAATAGTGGGAAAATTAATGACTTCAATTAAAATATGCAGATTAAACCTCTACCAAGATATAGTCACCTTTTCATCTCTGTATGCTATTGGGGTTTTTATTTTATTAAATTTTCCAGCTCTCATCATATAACAGGGTGACAAACAGCTAAGAAGAGAAATACATGGCCAACAACAAGCACACCAGGCTGTGAGGTCTTCTGCATCTCACAGCACCATTTAATCAAAGGATGAACTCATTCATGTACAAAGGAAGGGTCAAATTACCTGTATCAGTGCAGTCAGACCAGAATATTTACTTTTTTTCAAGATCAAGCACCTCTAGTCCTAGGAAGTTGTCATCCCAATGTGGGTTTTTTAAAATGCAGTGTTCATACTAATTGATGTTCCTACTAAACTACAATCTGCCCCAGCTCCTGGTTACTGCATCAAGACACTGTTCCATGTCCTGTCCAATCCACCACAGATCAAAGAGGAACAAATAAGGAACAAACCATGAAATACTATTAATCAACAGCTACCTGAAAATAATATGAAGTTCAGTTAATTGGAAACAAAAGCATAATTTTTCTCTCAGAAAGACACCTGTCTCAAAACCATTTTATTCACACTATGCTTTAACCAAACAAACTTGTCATCAAAAGCAACACCTAACATTATAATTATTTTTAGATCACATATTCTGTTCCCTGCTTTCATTTACTGAAATAATGTAAGGGATCATTCAACTTTGAATTTTTAGCTACATTCCTCACTTGTCAGAAATAATTATCTTAAAGAAGTTTTATGTATGTGTGTGTGTGTGTGTATATATGTGCATATGCACACACCTACATGTGTGTATATAGTGATGTCAATACAATCTATACATCCTGAAACTATATAATAACCAACTGTGGTTATATCGTGTTTAGGAGAAAAATGACCACTGAGAAATCACTCCCAGTGAGTCAACAATGGCACTTTCTCTCACACCAAGTCCCCTGTCACTTGCTCTTGGCTATAGGATAATGCATTTTGAGCTGTACAATATTTCTGACTAGATAAAAAACACTGGATGCTGATGACTCTTAGACGATCCATGTCAGCTCTGTGTACAGGAGGAATTGATTCCTCTGTTCTCTCCCATATTCCTGTTTAGGAATTTTGCTGAAATCCTTTTCTCAAATTTTAATTGAAAAATAATTTCTGAAGGGGCAAATATCTGCAGAGAACCTTTAAGCAACTTCAGCTGCCAAAATATAACAGTGCTTTCTAAAGTACTTATTTTTTCCTTTAATGTGCCATGTTAGAGAGATTTTTTTAGATTTCTAAGTCAAACATCCAGAAGCTTAGAAATCTGGGATCTCAAAATTTTGGGATCATTCTGCAACCCTGTTGCACACAAATGTTATGACAACTTTTAGTCACATTGCCACTTTCTTTTTTCTTCTACTGGACTTTTGCCTCCCATATATGCACTGCACAGCCTCAAGATTTATTTCTTCCACACTGCCAAAACTGCTCACAGAATGCAAAATGATTAATGCCCTGCTAAGCATCTCTGACAGTCTCCCCATAGCATCCAGGTCTCTCATGACCATGAAAATTCACCCTCACTGTGCTCCTTTAAGGTGAGGTTGCAATATTATCTGTATTCTGCAGCTGGAGAAGCAGGTACCAAGTTTCCGTTCATTTTAGTAATAGAACCTGAGGCAACAGAAATCCTATTTCTCAGTTTCCAGCCCTCCACACCCTTTCAAAACCTCCTTGTAGTGGCCTCCCAGTAACCAAACCTACTTCACAGTGGACATGCACAGAATGAAGAGAACATGGTTAATCGGCCACTCGTGAAAAGTTTGTTGTAAATCCTCACCATTCAGAATTTCTGTCACGGATGCTGAAAAGAGAAGCCAGTCCCACAGAGCATCATTCTTGTCTTGTCTTAAATTTAATAATACCTTGCTGCCTCCACTGCAGTCCCCTGACTCATTTACCGTAAACCTTCCACCTTGGTAGCAAGTGAGGCGGTGTCTAAACATATTTCAGAGCTTGCCCACCAGTGTAATAACCTGCAAAAACCCAGAATTCTCTATTCTGGAGAGAGACAGCCACAGACCCTTCCCCCATGCCCCTAGCCTGTCTCACTCATCACCTACCTATCTGTACCCCATGCCCTCCTCCTTTTCATTATTCCCATTCTGACTTGCCAGACACACCTGGTTATATCCTCTGTGTCCTGAACAGCTCCCCTCCTTTAACCCTATTCCCCGACTTCTGGCACATGCTCCCTTTTTCCTTCTACTCCTTTGGCTCTTGCAACCTCTTTTCCTTGGTCCCTCATACACCTTCTCCTGACCATCTCTATTTGACCATGCCTACTGCATCCATTTTCTCCTTGCTGCTGGAGATCAGCTAATGAGCAGCACAGTCCCACTTCTCTCAGCCCTGTGGGCAGGTCAGCAACCTGAATTAAGCACACAGGAGCATAACTCCTCTGTGAGCATGTACAGACAGAAATTTTTTGAAAGCAACGCTTTTGAACCTGAGGTGTCTCCAAAGTGCACAAACAACCCATCAGCAGGGCAAACTCAGAGGTAATTTTCAAGACAGCAAAAAGGCATCTCACTGGTATTATGATGACATTTTACTAAATGTCAAGCTTCCAAAATTTCGTTCCAATGAGGTTCATTCCACTACCAGCACCAACACATGTCAGGAAATAACCACTGGATTTATTTATTTGAAAGAAGGTCATTTAAAGGAGCACATTTCCCACAAATCTTGTCCTCAGAAAAAAACTGTCTTTTTTGTTAAAGTTTTTACTAAAAGAAAAAGAATCAGTCATAGACTGAATCTTAGCATGAAAATTTTCAGCCAAAACAATTAAAGTTTTGAGAAACTGTAAAGAAAACAATTCCTCATAGTAGGCAGTGACAGGGACACTTTACTCTGAGCAATGCTACCAGCTTACTTTGTACTTAATAAATCTACCAAATGTAATTGCTACAGCTAAGCAAACATTTCCAGTCATGCTGATGTAAACAAAATCATTCTTCTTATCAATAAGAAACTAGTCCGCATGTTCTCACCATTTCTCCACACTGCCTAAAACTCTCTAAGCATCATTTTTCTCACAGCTTTTCCAGCTTCAGATTTTGGGCCCTGCCATTCCAGTCGATGGAAAAATGAACCTGAATTCACCATTCTTCTCTTTGCGAAGAATATCAAGAACTGATCCAGAATCCCTCAGGGAGAAAACCAGGCAATTTAATCCTGGCAGTGCTACCTTGATCACCATGATCTTGCCATGACACCTCCTCCTGACAGCAATTTCCGGTTAGCTGGAAAGTTTCTAGTTGGTAGCCTCATGGCAAGACAGCCTGCCATCCACACTACACCTGTCCTGGAGCTGTAGGCTCTGCTTGCCCTGTACCTTGCAGCCCCCTCCCACACAACCTGACAGAAAAAAAAACTGAAAAAAAGGCCACATGGTCACTATTCCTAATTTTTCTAAACTAAGTTTTAAAACCTGCCCATAGGGTTGCTGATACTGTAGAACTAGAAACACATAATGCATAAATACATTATGTACTTGGGGGGTGAGGGGAATACAACTGCAAAACACAAATAACTTTCAAAGCCAGCAACAGAGTTCTGACAAACATTTCCCATCTAATCTTTGGTAGTGATCCACTGATGGTTTTGAAAATCTAAAATGAAATGACCAAAAAGTTGAGAACCACTTTTAATAGACAAAAAGTGATAAATAAGCAGAATAAAAGATATTTTTAATAGGTCTGAGCATAGTAGATAGTGCTAAGGTGGTAAAAAATTCTTTTATGAGGGAACTATGAGAAAGAAAACTACTGTACAGCCATCCTACGTGATTCAAGATTATATAAAAACCATTAGCTACATCTTTGACAATAAGCAGCAATTCTGGAGGCTTCTGCTTTGTCACATTGCATCAGAGCCGCCTTGAGGGTGAATGCTTTGACCTTTCACCTAACCAGTTGCCAAGATTTTCTTAGCTGGAACTTCAGTCATCCAAAATAAGGTATTTTTTCAAAAACTTGGATTTAGATTAACTAACAGGGCAGCGTGCCACAGAGAATGAAACAAAGGCAAGAACAAAAAATAATGAACAATGAGGAAGAACAGAAGGGAGAAGCAAAAGAGAAGTAGCAAAAAGTATTTGTAATTTCAGCATGTTGGCACAATTCAATAAGCTTAAAAGAGACATTAGGGATTGTCTGTGATGACAGGGATGCATCATCAAGCAGAGAAATGCAGAGGACTCTTACTGCAGCATATGTGTCTGGCTGGCGTCCTTTTGTTTGTCAGGTACCTCATAGTGGGGAGAAATCTTCCCAAGGCCGCTGTCACTCAGCATCCTCTTCCGAACTGCAGGGTTCCACCGATCCGATATTCTAAGGGAGAAGGAGGAAGAGAAAGGCATTCACACCCCTTGTGTGCTCCACTTGGAAGTGGTCTTATGATCATTGGTTCCCAGCATTTTTCAGCCCACAGCAAGTTAAAATAGATTAATTCATTATCAGTACAATGCTGTTCCTACGGATGAGTAGAAGTATTTCTGATCTGTCAAGAGGATGATGAGAAACAGAGACACTTCATGATCGGTCTTAGAGACAAAGGGCTTTAGGGTCTTACACAGTGGAATCAAAACTCTGACCATGCAGAGAAGTTTGTAATTCAATCATTAGAGATTCATGGCAGGATTTAGGGCCAGGTGGTGTGAGGTGGCTAAAAGGTGCTGAAGTCCACTAGTCCTGCTGTGTGCTCCAGAAAATCTAATGGAATAGATTAGTGGAATACACTGCTGTCCTCCTGTAATTACCACGTCTCGATTTGTTCCTGCCTAATACCCGCCCTCCGATATCTCCTAATCCTTCAGAAAAGGGGACCAGAAAGAGATGCCCATCACTAATACAGCTGCTGAAAATCAGATCCCAGCAACACTCACCCAGTTGCCTGCTCCACTACCAGATCAGGCATTCCTGGAGGCGTCCCCACCTGCTGAGACATTACCATCTCTGGGTCCAGAATAAAAATCTCGTCCTGCGAAATTTCTGTCACAAAGTGCAAATGTTCCTGTTGGAGTGACACAAGCAACAGATAATGAACCTGCAGTATCAGTGGTTTCTCAGAGTACCCAGTGCCCTAGAATGAGTTGACTGCATGTCAGGTTCTCTGAAGAATATTAGAGGGACTCTGTGTATTTAAGTGTGTACTCATACACACACACACTAAAATCAATGGCACAGAAGTCACCAATTCATAGGTCATCAATTTCAAACCAAACAAGATTCCCAATGAGCAAGCTGCACACTCACAGCACCACTTTAAAGGCTGTTATTCAATAACTATGCCATTCTGATGAATCCTGGAGGTCTACCCAAATAGCTGAGGTTTGCGTTTTGAAATGAGGACCAACATCTGAAGTCTCTTCTTTGATGATGGTTGACAAAACTTTTCTTGTTTGGGAGTACTCTTCCAGATCTCCACCACTTGTACATTCTGTTTTCACATCTCTATTACCAAAGCTCTCTTTCTCAATCCTTTATTTGTGTGATTGACACTGAAGGTTAATTGTCTTTCAAAAAAAACCACTGAGTGTGAGTATGCCTGTCTATGTAGGCAAATGGGCAGGAAATTTGCCATTGTTTGAGTGCTGAGACCAGCCAGCACACAGTATTAATTTTTCCCCCACAGAATCACAGGATGAAGTAGGCATTAAAAATGACCATTAGTACAGTGTCAAGTATTACAGAAATGCAGAATAAGCCAGAGTAAAATTGCCCAGTTTAATCTGTAGCAGCATCTTCTTCACCCCTGCCTTCCCAAGGTTAGATTGCAACATCAAACCATTTATTTGACAGTGTGAAAAGAAGTCCCATGGTGTCTACATGCAGACACTGAACATGGGAGCTCTGAACTAACGTCCCAACTCCTTCTGCTTGAGCTAAAGCACCAGCTGCTTTTGCTAAGAAACAGTAACACGTTCATGTGATTCAGAAACAGCTTACACTGCTCTCAGGGGGACCAGATACAAACAGCCACAGTGTGAAATCAACAATTTGAACCTAATGCTGAGCCACTAATTGGCCTGTTCTGACTACAAATCAGAAACAACAAAAGCCCTGTAAAATTTTCAATTTCTTAGAAAATACATTCAGATTGTCAGATCTATGCCACAGGTTTGAATCCAGCAGAGATATACATTGTTTTGGGGTTCCTTGTGAGTATTTTATACATCTCTGTTCATAATTCTCAAATTGTAACAACATCTTAACTTCCATAGCTATTTCATGGTGCGCACACATGCACACTCCCACAGGATCAAGACTTCTGGTGCCTAAAAACATTAGTGAAAAGATAAATACAAATACATTGGTGCCACACAGATGCCCCTAGTAAGACTTGATAAGGAAAACAATTGCAAAAAATTCTCTTCTGCATCAGATTGGTAGTAAACAGAATGGCAGATGGTCAGCAGATACAAGACTTCAGTGAAACAACATGAATTAGATCAACTGAAAAACAGTCCAGAATTTTTTTCTCTACTTCTCATGAGTAACACTGCAATACACAGGAAGAATGTCAAATAATTCATTTTAAGCTGCATTTGACATAGATTAAAAAAAAAAAAAATCTATATGAAATGAAAACAAATAAGGATTTACCTGAGATCTGTCAATGCGGTAAAAACGATCAGCAGAAGTTGCTGCAAGAGAGAGAAACAACAGAAAACAGTCTGAGCAGGACTGCCTGGAGAAGATGGGCTGCACTACCATTACTGGCTCATAAAACAACCCCTGTGTCAGGGAAGTCACAGTGGCTCCACAAGGACATAAGCTAATTCCTAATGTCCATATGAGTGGTGTGTCCTGGGTCAGTACTGTGACCAGCATCTTTGTCAGCGGCACAGACAGTGGGGTCGAGCGTGCCCTCAGTGAGGTCCCTGCTCACACCAGCCTTGGTGGAGCAGTGAACACACTGGAGGTGAGGGACACCAGCCAAGGGCACCTTGACACACGTGAGAGGTGGACCAGTGCAAGCCTCATGGAGCTCAACAAAATGCAAGGTCCTACACAGGAGCCATGGCAACCCCAGGCACTGCCAGAGGCTGGGTGGAGAAGTGACTGAGAGCAGCCCTACAGAGGACTTGATGGCTGGTGAAAAACTCAGCATGAGCCAGCTAAGTGCGCTTTTAGCCCAGAAAGCCAAGCATCTCCTGGGCTTCAGTAAAAAGGAAAGTGGCCAGCAGGTCAAGGGATGGGATTCTCCACCTCTACTCTACTCTTGTGAGACCCCACCTGGAGTGCTGTGTACAGTTCTGTTGTCCCCAACACAAGAAGGACCTGGAACTATCAGAGAAAGTCCAGAGAAGGGCCATGAAGTTGATAAAGGGACTGGAGAACATCCCTTACAAAGACAGACTGAGAAAATTAGGGCTGTTCAGCCTGGAGAAGAGAAGGTTGCATGGAGGCCTCAAAGCAACCTTCCAGCACCTGAAGAGGCCTACAGGGAGGCTGAAGCCGGACTCTTCATCATGAACTGTGGTGACAGGACAAGGAGTAAGGGGTACAAACTGAAAAAAGGGGAAATTTAGGCTGGATATTAGGAAGAAATTATTGTCAGAGTGGTGAGATGGTTTCCCAGGGAATTTGTGAAAGCCCCAACCCAGGCAGTGTTCAAGGTCAGGCTGCATAAGGCCTCGAGCAGCCTGGTCTAGTGAGACTGTCCCTGACTGTGGCAGCGGGGCTGGGTCTAGATGATCTTTAAGGTCCCTTCCAACCACTAACATTCTACAATTCTGTGATATTCCTATCCCATCAAATGCTGAATTTGAAGATAAGGCTTAATGAAACAGTAGTCACTGAAAATATTAAGTTGAAATAAATATTTTTAAAATGTGTAAAATGGATTTCAGTCTTATAAGAAGAATTGATTACATTAAAATATGTGACAGAAAAAGCTGCTTTGTTCCGATGAGACTATAGCAAGCATATACTGAATTTGATGGGTCTAATGGGATTAATTCAAATTCTGAATCTAAAGATCAATAATACGCTTAGGAGCTCCTTATAAATCAAAATCACGGCCACAGATATTGACTCTGAATTAGCAATATGTTCAAGGACAATTTATTCTATTCATGAAAAATACATGAAAATTGGGGGATTCACCAAATAAAGCATGTATTATGAATCTTGTCATTGTCAAATCATTTATATTACTAAACCCAAAAGTAGTTATCACCTACAATGTGCTTCATCAGATGCCATTTTTTTGTATCTGCTTTGCATTTATTTGGGTGAGTGAAATCAGGTTCATTCACTCTGCAGTTTTGACACAAGAGCACAGTGATGTAGCATTGTAGGTTTTGGCAGTTCACAGGAATATCAAATACTAAAGACAAAATCTGAACACATCTACCCATCCAGCTTTCTCCAAAAGCCAAACAGATTCTCACCATGGCTTTTATCAATGTCCCTCATGAGAGACAAGGAAGGGTGATTAGAAATTGCCAAGGATAATTTGTTTTTGTTTTGAGCATTAAAAATTTAAATCTCCTCATGCTGAAGCTTTTGTAAAAGCAGATGCCATCCATTTCAGCTGCTAATTCCTGTGCTCTGGAGCCTGATGTAAAGCCCAGATAAATCATCTGCTTTGACAAAGTCTGGGCCAAATACAAGTGCAGCTCTCCACTGCAGAGTTACAAGGAAAGGGAGGTACCTTTCTGTTACCTAAACATTGTAGTGCTTAAAGTACCTGCAGAGAAACCAGGGTAAAGAACTCAGCCTTGCCAGCAGCAGTGAATTGCCACAACTGGCTGCACTCTGAGCTCAGGCAGTGCATGCCATAAAGTCTGCTCATCACAGCAGAGACACTGATAAACCACAGATAACCTGCCTCTGGGAAATGCCCCTCTGAGGGATGAAAAAGCTACAGAAGATATTTCGATTATTATATGAAGGACCTGTTTCATCTTTTAGAGGAGAAAGGGGGGCACTCAGCTCCATTTTTACCTGCTCAGTGTAAGAAGTAATAGTTACCCCCTTCTAGTAATACATTCAGAGCTGTTATCTATAAGCCCACCAGAAGCAGGCAGCATGCTATGCACAGCAGAGGGGAGATGCACTTACCATCTAGGAAGCACCATCTAGGAGAGAGCCTCTGAACAGAAAGTACTCTGGGGAAAGAGCTTTCCTGGTCCTGGATAGGGCATGAAAATTACATTATTAAAAAACCCCAACAAACTGTTTCTTCTCTAGAAAGCACTTCTAAGATTTTCTAGACTTTGACTTTTTTATTTTGCTTTACTGACATTGCACAATGTGCAAAATCTATATAACCCAGGAGCCAAATGAAATTACTGGGGAGGAATTTAGATCTTCTTCCTGACCTGTACTTATCAAAGGCTCAAATGGGCTACCTCATGTGTTTTTAGCTCTTACTGGAAAAGCAAAAGAGATCAAAAGGGATCTAAGAGAGCAGAGGGTGATCATGGATGGCTCTGTTCCATGGTCAGCCAACTTCCTAAATCTACTGCATACAATATTTAAACACAAATATATTTGCACAGGGCAAAACAGAGTAGCATGGATCTTTGGCACGCACAATGTATATAGACACAGGTTCTATACTTATTCACATCTTAAGCAGTACAACCAGCACATCTGCAAATGTTGTAAATTCAGGTACGTGTTGGCTCAAGATTATTTACTTCTCTTTCAGACAACAGACCACAGAGTAGTACACCAAATGACGTGGCAGGAAAAGGAAAAGCTACAGGAAGGATTTTACTTGATCCCATAAACCTTATTCTCATATGCAGGTTATGGTATCCAGCCTCTGTGCTTCACAGAGATGGAGACAATGACAGCGTAACATTCCATAAAGTGAACTATAACTATACATGAGGAGCAAATAACACATTTCAGGGATTTCACAGAATCAGATTTAAAATACAACTTTGTCTAATACAGGCAAACAGATTTGTGGGATTTTTAGGTTTGATTGTATGGCCACTGGAATGTTTGTTGGAAAATCAAGGAAAATCCACTAGGCTTGCTGACATTGTTGTATCTACATGCACAAAGCTTTATGTATCTTAATATTTAGTCCACTCTGTGTGAAATGGAGGGGACTGCAACGCAAAGGACAAAAGAAAGAAAACGTCCAATGGTGTGTACTAAAATGCAGCTTATAAAAAGACGAGAAATTAGTAAAATTCATAGAGTACAAAATGCTGAGAAAATGAAGATAGGAATACTGCTGGTGAATTTCAACTCAAGTCACAAATTGCACTTTGTGACATACTCCCTCCAAGACTTCATTACAGTCCAACTACGGACCTAGCTTGCAAAGTCTCAGGCCCATGAGAATGATATTTTGTGAGCATTAAACTCATTACAGAAACAAAACAGAATGAGAAAACACTCCAATATATTTTTTCTCATTTGCACCTGGGTTTGCTAGTATTTCTGCTGACTGCCTGCTTTGAACTGCAGAGGAATCACACAAGTTAATTGCATTTAGGAGACTTAAAAGTACCCATGACACCTTATTAGTGAGGTATGAAGATGGTTTCATCAGCTCAAGCACCCTATTCATGCCCTTTATCCCCCTCTTTTCCCCATTTCTGTAATATATAGAGGGATACCAAGAAATATGGAACAAACCTCAAATTAATCTAATGAGACAATTTGCAGAAATGACCCACTGAGGGGAAAAAAAAAAAAGAATCCTAGACAAACAAGTGATGAAGAGAAAACACAGAGAGGGGGAAATTTAAAATGTAGCATCATAAAAAATGAATGGTATGTTAGGGATTTCACACTGCTGTGCACTAGAGAAGATGAGTAGGCAACTAATTTATATACTGCTGTAACTGCAGAGGTTAGAACCAAGTATGGAGCTGATTTCTGACATTTCACACTCTCTTGTACATCTCCCCATATACACAGATTTAGTCCTTCATTTTACCTCAGGCAGTTTCCTACACATGGAGCAGTCAGCAGCCACTTAGGTTAATTTATAATGAGAACAGAATCATACATGCTGGTTTATTAGTCAATTTTCTAGACACTAACACTGTTCTAAAACTCCGTTCCAGGGCAATGATTGATGGAAATGTCAAGAATATGAAGTTAGCATTGGATAGGGAAACAAAGAAACAAACCATGAACTGATATAAAGAAGGCAACTCCAGGAAAACATGCCAAATTGTATTTTCTTATAGTGTCTGCAGCCAGTGCATCTACAGGCATTCTTGTGAAACTGGAATTATGTATCACCCAAGTAATGATGAACCCCAAAGAAATTATCTGCAATTTCACCACAACTGGTTCCTGTGGGCTGGGTCTCTGTATGCCCTCTCAGTGAACTCATGCCAGCTGATCCAACACGACTTGCATTGTTATTTCTAGGAAAATACTATCAAGACCATGCAAATTTTCCTGTGATCCTAAGCACTATGTCAACTGAGCATGGTTTGTACCAAGTCTCCATGCTAATATTAGATAATTTCAAGAGTCAGCAGAGTTATTTGTCTCATACAGAAAACACGCATGTGCTTAGGATGTACTAAAACATTACCTTGAAGATTATGTAAAGGTAGATGACTGTCCTGTACAGAATTATTAAGAGGATGGGCCTGCTAAAACACTTTTTGTTTTCTCAGTGATAGACTTCATTACAACAGCTATGCAATACAATGTCATTGTTCAGTTTCTCAGACAGAGGAACAATTTTACTTTTGTCATTTGTCCCACAGGACGCATTTGTTCATTCACTTGAATATGGAAAATACTGTTATTACAACATCACTCACATCATCAAGCTCTGCTAATTTTAAAGGTGATTCCATAAAACTTGTCCAAGAGAAGGCAGAACTAGCTTCCAATATTTAAGGGTAAACAAAATAATCAGAAAATTAGAAATTCATCTAATATATGGGTCTTTCACCCAAGAACATATGGGTTCAAATGCAAAGAGTGTCATTCCCATTTTTAAGCCTCTTTCTGTTCTGATACTAAAAGGAAAGCTTATCTTACCTGGTAATGAACTCTCTGTGTAGTAGAGGTTACTGACTGTAGGTCCTAGCAGGAGAATGAAAGACATGGCAGTGATGAAAAAGATTAAAGCAACAAGAAGAGCTGTTTGCAGTTCTATTATCTGAAGTGGCTGGGCAAACACAAATAATTTTGCAAATATTTTTCACTGGTTTTAAGCATATGAAACAAACTCCACAGAAAAGTCAGGGAAACTTAACCCAAAGTTTAGATTTGTATACATTTGGTCCAAAAAATAGTTTCAGAAAAAAAACCAAACAAAACCTTACACTGTATCTTTATTGTGGTAAAAAAATCTATTTGTTCTAAGAGAACTATCTAAATTAACAATATCAGTAACAAAATTAATGAAAATATAGTAAGACACTTTTGCAAATATTTCTGAGTGATTAATGCACTAAAGAAAACCACTGACAGTTCTCTCTATTTTAAGACAACCTCACTCCAAGGAGGTCATATCAGAATGATCCTGACATTTAACAGGGTTCAGGCTTCTAATTTATTTTAATAGAGATTCTGTCAGATAGTTATAGCACATGACACAGTCTACTAAAGAGCCTGGCCTGCACACCACTGCCCTCCAGCAGCATGCAAGTTGGCAGAGCCCAGTAAACCTTGGCATCTCTGCTCCCAGCAAGTGGGACAGAGCCAAATCAAGCACACACACAAAAATTAGTACAAACCCTGCAAAAGGTTGGAGAAACACAGCTTCTCCACAACCAGTATGGGTAATTCAACCAAAATACCTAGCTCTGATTTCTTCAAGGGTTGTACCTAAAACTGCCTGAACTCAGTGTGAGATCACATTTCTAATCTGATGAGATCATTGACATTATTATTTCTGTCATCATTATTATTATTATTATTACTATTATTATTTACTACAATTTTCTGTACTGGATACTTCAAATATGCACCACCTATGGTTTTATATTTGATAACAAGAGTTACACCCCAGGTCTGAATGTCCAAAAGTGCATTTGATGAAGGTAATCCTGGCTGAAATGCATAGAAGTGAAAACCTGAAGTGAGAAACTAAGGCTCACATTCAGACTGCATGTGCAGGGATCCAAAACTTATGGGAAGTCAGTAGCTCCCAAAGAGTTTAGTGGATGGGATGAGGTTCATAGTTCCTTCATGAATTAGACAACAACATAATTTAGGCAATTTATAACAATTATAAATTGTTATAAATGTAAATGCATAAATTCTTTATAAATGTAGCGTCCACAGACTTGTAAATATTATTGAAAGCTGTCACTAAGAGACTGAAAAAAAACCAGAGACAATACATTAATGAAAATCCATTAGTTTTATCATTAAAAGAGTTCACACTTAAAATTATTTAGGTAATGAAGAATTTAGAGTCTGCATTTCCTCTGTATTGTAGAATGAACTCTCATGAGACAAGGTGCTCGAGAATAAGAGCAAAACTATTGTTAGCTGCATGAACACCCATTTCTGTGTCTTTGGAAAGATCTAGTTGATATTTGCTGTGTTTAGTGGTGTCTCAGATTACTCAATGACAGCATTAGAGAACTATATTTGCATAATTAGACCCACTCAAATACCACAGTGTTTATCTTTGCATAACACACTTTCTAATCTATAATTTATGTAATTTCAACAAGGTATATGGGAAGTTCTAGTATTCCATTATAAATCAAGGAGAAGTAAACACACCCATCCACTTCAATTCTATTATCATTTAAAAGGAATCAGTATGATTTTTAATTGCCTGTCTAGTGAATATTTTCAGTACTTTTATTATCATATCTGAATTCTAGAATTTTGATTTCAACAGTAGGCAAATTGCAATACTCTTGATACATGATTGTTGCAATTATTAGGCCCCTGCTGAACTGAAAGAAGCATAAAATAGGCCTGTAAATGATACCTGAATTCACAAAAGCCTCACCTCTTGTAGACGGTCAATGTACATACGACAAGTCTCCAAGTCACAATCTCCTCGTACAACTATGATTCCTAGGGGAATGGCTGAAAAAAATCAAAAAACAAAGAAAAACCTCTTTCACTGAAGTCTCTTTAACTGTAACAGACTTGCAATGGTTTCCAACTGTTTTTTTAATATCCTCATGATTCTTTTTTACTATTTAAACCTTAACAGTTATGTAAAAACAAGAGCATATTATTCATCATTATTTTCACTCATTTATAATTATCAAATATCTCATTTTCAACCATCTTTCATTGTTTCATGAAAGAAGCTAAAACATATTCAGTTAAACTGTGTACTTCATTTTCAGATCTGAATATCAAATATTGTCTGCAAAACAAAGGGACATACCCCAGAACAAGTGTTATGGGAGAGACCCTTATACCTTGCAATAAGAGTGATATTTAATTCTCAGAACTCATAGTCTACAGATTTAAAGCAATGGAAGCCACAGCCTGATTTCAGGGAAAACTATCCAACACCAGGTTATTTTAATGTAAAGGTGCTTCTAAATCAAAACAGACATTATTCCACTTACACACAGAATTGACACATTTCCATATTTAGTCAGAAAAAAACAAACAGAAGATAACTTGTGAAAATACAGCAAAACCTTTCAGGTTAGGACAAAAGTTTTAATAACAGGAAATTGAGGTTTCCGCATTCATTCTGTTTTTAACACCAAAAAGAGTTCAAAGCAAAATAACAAAAAGAAAAATAAATAATAAAGAATACAATAAAAGAGAAAAAAGTAAGTCCACAAGAAAGCTACCAAGAGAGCTACCTACTAAGATCACGTTAAATAAAAAGAAAACAAGTGAAAACTCTTGAGTACCTGTATTTGTGAAAGCAAATCACTGAATTAAGTTATTTTTTTTCTCCCTGAAGGTTCTTTAATCAAATAATGGCCAAAAAATTTTGGAAGCAGCAGGAAAGATATTTAAATCTTCACATGAAATATTCCAGAAACAGAACAGACTATCAACTCATAAACAATTTTGATAACTGAATAATGCAGCAACATAAAATCACCAAGGTTTCTGAGATAAACAGAAAACACAACTGTGCTGCAACCCTTCCCGCTGTTGAAAAGAATTTGATTAAGCAGGAGAGATACTTAAATACTGACAAGATTTCATTCTGATATGAGAACAAGACAGTGCTAAAAGATATTGGGAAAGAGGCCTCTTATTTTTCCGGTCCACTGAGGCTTGAAGCACAAAAGGAGCTCAGTGGTTTCCAGGGAAAAGAGCTGGGGAGCACCTTTTGTAGTTGAGGCCACTGTGGACTTCAGAGGCCAGCACAGGGCTAAACAATGCTGCCAGAATTGTGTTTGGGAAGCAAATTGAACAGCAGAAGAGCTGTGGACCCAGGAAAACAGGAGGCAGGGAGAAAAATGCTGGAGTGTGAACAGGAACATAAAGAAGGAATAGGTGGGAAGGAAGAGGTCACACATCTCCTGAAACAACACAGACATCCAATAGTGATGACAATCCTCCTGCACATTTTCAGAAGGGCCAGGTGGAAACAGAGCTCATGGAGACCTCCCAGATTCTTTCACTACTGAACAGAGACTGAGAGACAAGAGTGTGGAAGGAGGGTCAGAAACAGGGCTTGCTTCATGCACTCCAGTGCTCTGGGTTACTGACTGATTCTCTTTGCTTAGTGTTTATTATTGTTCAACCTGCTTTGGCAGGAGCCCCTTAAGCTCTTTGCAGAGAGTTCTTAATGGCTATCTAGTTTCAATTGAGCAGATCCCTTTGCAGCCTTTACTGAAAGAAGTGTTTGTTAAATTCATTTATAGCACTAAAAACTGAATTTCAGCAGACACAGATACAACTCCAACAGCTACAGAGCACTAGGGAGTTACAGCACTGGCTCACAGATTGTCACCACAGATTTTGTCTCTCTTCTATGCGCTTAATGGGGACTAAAGCTTTGAACTGACAAAACACAGATAACAGAATTGGAATCCTTAACTATCATCATTCCTGAAAGACCAAAAGAGAAGAACCTTAAAACATTTGTAATTCTAAAAAAATTCACCAAAATGCCCAAGAAAAAAAAAACTAGCAAACAATAGATATCTTAGTGGTGATACTTTGTGAGTCTCATCTAATGATTGAAGAAGTAGTGATTCACAGCTTTAATTAATGTCATACTGGTTCTTAGGGGTCAAAGAACAGTTCTGAAAATCTGGGCTGTGTGACTTTGTCCTTAAAAAGAAAGGTGCTCCCTTAACTGTTTGGAAATCATGAATTAGCAAGATGTATGGCTTTTGGGATCAATGACTAGCTAAGAGGTAATGTCTGAGGTGGGTCTCAAGTGGTTCCATTCCATGCGGTTTATGGCCTTTGAAAAACCCTTGAAGTCATTACTGGATAACACCACAGGGTATGCTAATATGTTGCTTTCCAATTTTTGTTGTTTGTTTGTTGCTTGGTTGATTCCTTTTGCAAGAGCCATTTGGCTTTCAGCAAGGAAAATGTTCAGAGCCCTCATTTTTATCATAAACCACAATAAGCAATCAAAATGCACCACACAGTCAAGACTTGCAAAGTGCTTCACAATAGTTGCTGTTCTAAAACAAAAGCAAATGCTTAGTGACTGATAATGGGATAGAAACTCTGGGGTTCCTTCTCGTTCTACAAATAGTGCAATACCATGCAATAGAGGCAAAATGAGTTAATTTAGGATAAATCAGTTGAAGGCCAAGTCAACGTGCAAAGCAGACAATAACATTGTGGGCACTTAGATCCAGGACTACAGGAGCCTCTGCATTTGCTGTGTGGATGAGGATGTGGACAGTACAGAACTGGGCACAGGGATTACAGGATATGCCAGAAGAGAGGTGGGAGTGCAAACACATTAAGAGCATGGGCACTACAAAACAACTTTCCATGTACCCACACACTGTCCACTCCTGTGAATACACGGATAAACCCACACATGTGAATCTGCCAAAAATAAAGGATAGTCTCAGATCATGAGCCAAGCCACAGCACTCAAGTGCCAGATATTTTTCTCCTGAGGCGCCTGCTCTTCTGGCCACTTGCATCCATCTCCCAGTTCCTTTGTGCTCCCCAAATGATGAAAAAGGATTTTGTCCAGGCAGCTGTGATGAGCAGCAGTGCAAAAACCCCAGGAAATGAGACAGGCAAACAGTTGCTTCATAATCTGAACCAGTACCGCAGAAAGGTTTTTGTTCCTAGCAACACTAACCAAAATCAAGGACCAGCAGGAGGAGGTTTGGGCAGATACAGCAGTATGGCCAGCCTGGTGTTCTAATTAACTGCAAGATTAGGAGTGATTTCCTAAGTCCTCATGAAATTAGCTATGGAATTTATAAACAACAAACAAATCTTCCACCTATTAAGTGCCCATTATGCTGAATACCTAGAGCTAGGGAGCTCTTTAATAGTATTGAGGACACAAATGAAGGAAGCCAAAATACACTTATATATATTATAAAATTCAATTAACTTTCCTGTTTACTGTTAAAGAAAGGATTCAATTTGTGATCTTAATACCATGATTAACCCATTTAAATCCCAAACAAAACAGCCTTGAGACAGAACATTACAGTAGATGTGAATGCCAGGAAAACTCATTCTGATTCTGACATACCTCAGGGGACTGGGAAGATTAGACATTGGACTGTAAATGTTTAATGTAACAAATAAAGGATCCTCACTACTGAATGTCATAAGAATGCCATTTTCCTGAGGGGCTTCCACTGATATTAAGAATATGAAGGACCAAGTAAATTCATGGTAGAGAATTATAAGATATTCAGACATTTATAATAAGAGATTTGGCTTTCACGAGTATGGTTTTGATAAAACCAGTTTGTACTGAGTTTGTACAAAAGGATTTTTTTGCCACACAAATCGAAGTCATGTGTCTCTTCAGATCCCTTCTGCTTATTAAACTGAGAAAACCCAATTCTTCTTAGGTTCATTGGTTACTAGTTTTTTAGCCCACTTTCAAAATCCTCACATATAAGGAGGCAAAATACAGTAGAGGTTATCAGATTAAACCAGATCATGTTTGAAAAGGCAGTCATCCCCTCCAGTCTTTCAGTGATTTCTCCAATACCCTGCCAAAAGAGAAGCTGCCCAAGTCAAAGGAAGAGAGACCCTGTGCCAAACACAACACAAAGAGAAATGGATTATGGAAAAAAAATTTGAAGAGCTGGGAATTGAAACTGGCTGGGATATTGGGACTAAGAGCTGAGAGCAGAGATCTGGATAAACAACAAACAAGTATTTAGGGAAAAGAAAAAGAACAGGAACCTGAGCTGTGAGGTCTGCAGAGACAGACTAAGGCAGGAAGGATGTGTGTGGGATGAGTTATCCAAAGGGGACAACAGGACTGAAAAAGTAAGAGGAAATCAAATCAGAAAAGCACTAACAAAGCACACAAGTAGGATATGAACAGAAGAACATCACAGAAAAGCATGGGAAAGACAAACTACAGCGTGATTTCCTGGAAAGTATGAAAAGGATCTTAATATTCTTGCTTCTCCCTCCTTCTCTAAGGTCAATATCAATTTGTACCTATTTGAAATACTGCACATCTCTTCTAGTTTAAAGATGACAAACTTAACGCATGACAATTTTCCATTAGCTCAAAAGCCAGAGGACTGTACTGAATATGCCCTATGAGATGTCAAGACAATGTAGATTTAGATTAGATATTAGGAGGAAATTATCTACAATGAGAGTGGCAAGACACTGGAATGGGTTGCCCAGAGAAGTGGTAGATGTTCCATCCCTAGGAGAGTTCAAGGCCAGGGACTTTGAGCAGCCTACTCTAGTGAAAGTGGTCCCTGCCCATGACAGTGGGTTGGGGCTAGATAGTTTTTAAAGATCCCTTCCCACTCAAATCATTCTATGATTCTATAACTACATGAGATGAAATTTCAATGGCTTGGGTTTACTCCTTTCCCCAACCTCAGGCAATAACTATTTCCAATATTTCACACACTACTGACTTTTAATCCTCTTGCTTTCACTTTGCTGGGAGGCTTTAAACAATTCATTCAACCCCTCTCAGTTTCAGGTCTTATGAAATCACTGAGATGAAGTAATGCCTAAATTAGCTAATGTGTACACAACACATACTGACAAAGCAAAGTTGTTAGAGCAAGGTATTGACTTCTAAGCAGAGTGAAGTTAATGTTGTCTTTTATGGAATTTCTACCATGTGCCCAAAGAGAACTCCTGACGAATAGATGCCCATTGGTGCATCCTTTATAGGATGAAAGAGAAAGTTCGTAGCTGCACAACCTGCCTTGTCTAAATCCATCCAGCTCAGAGTTGCTTCCCAATATAAGCACACTTCCTTCATGGCTCATCAGGAAGTCTTCTGCTTCCTGCTGACTTTTATATTACATATTCAGGATATAAATACAAAGTCCTAAGTGCTGACTCTTTCTTACTTAGCTAGTTGCTCAAAATTACATGAGCTAATCTCCAAATTAGCTTCACCTGTGATATCCCTAAGTTTTAAAGAGTCAGAATGCCTTTGACAGAGCAAGGATTCTAAATGCATTTCTGGTATGAGGAAGCTACAGTACCACTGTACATGTACACATCACAATGATTCACTAGCTTGTCACTCTCTGTACCCCCATTATCTGATAAGAACTCCTAGGACAACCCCAAAACCCTAAGATAACCCACAGATATTAGAGGCACACATATTATAGACATTTAGCTACAGATAATCAGAGACAAGAATTCAAAGTTAAGATCCCATCATTGTTACAGCATCACACACACACACAGAGCAAGGAGGCTGCACAGAAAAGGATTGTTAGGTAACAGACCTAATGTCCAATCATTATACATATGGAACTAAATTTTCTCTTAAAATTTCTTCTGAGCCTAGTGTGCTATTTTACTCTAGAGGACATAAGGAGCAGCTGCTGCTGTGTAAAAGAAAGTGTGGTGTCATGGGGTAGCCTTACTTTTAAGACAGCTTGGAAAGAGAGGAAGTTGAAGCTGCTGGTGGCTGATGGGAGTTTTTCCTCTTGACCAATTATCAGTCATTTCCAAGAATTGACAGCAGATCTGACTATTAAAAAGTGAATTCAACTTGTAAACACCTCCTTAAGATGTACAGTCAGAGGTGCCTTGTTCTTTTTGGTTTCCGGCTTCTGAGAAGGTAACCAGGCTCTGTGGTAGCCTCCTCCACTCGCCCCCCCTCGGCCGAAGAAGGCCGCAGAGGGCTAGAGGGAAGTGGGGGGGAGGAGAGGGAAGCAGAGCCTGGCAGCTTGGTTTAGTTTTCAGTTTCTGCTGCTGGACTGAAACCTGACACCATGAACTCTTGCAGCTTTTCTAAAGCTTTTAATTCTTTTACTACCTGGATAAACAAACAGATTACTCCTTTTTCTCAGAAAAGACAGAGAACGAGAGAGACAATCAACATGCAGAAGACATCATAGAACCACCGAAAACAGTGAAGAAAAGAGTTAAGTTTAAATAAGAAAGAGGGAATAAGGAGATGCATACAGCTGAAATATCTTTCTGTTACAGCTCTGGAGATGGACAATAGTAGTTTAAAAGGCTCCTTTAATTCATGACTAGAGTATGGGAGGAATAGAGCATTCAAAGTGTGGACTTTAGAGAAAAGGAGAGAGTGGTTGTGATACTGTGGGTTGCTGGAAATGGGTAAAGTGAAGATTTTGAAGCCTTGAGGGGGCAAGGGAAAAGCTGTTTTCCAAGAAGGCTCACAGAAACACATGAAGAGGACTTCTACCTTTGAATACTTATCCTTAAAATGGCATCCCTAGACTCATTGACCCATGCACACCTCGGAGTGATGTGAAATGGGAGGAGTGAACTCTAAAAACTCCATAGATTAGCAGAAAGAGACTTCTGATTCTCTACAAAGACTGATGAAAAGACTCTAGCAAGAAATTGAGACTATTTTTGACCACCAAAGTTCTAAAGTTTTTGTCTCTATGTTATGTGTACAAAAAAAATGGTCAAGTAGTGAAAGATAAAAGGGTTTTCTGAAAGTTTATTCTGGTGTTCTTATTCTTGTAGTTTGTTAATAAACTGTCTTTATTCCTTTTAAGTTTTAAGCCTGTTTTGCTCTGATTCTAATCCATATCTCACAGCAAAAAATAAGTAATTTTTTAGTTACTGGTTTAAAACCACAACATGTGGGAAACCCAGAGCTGATACAGGGCCGAGAGTTATTTCTGATACTGTCATCACTACAATCGGGTAAATTAAATTCTGTCCACCTAGAAACAACAGTCCAGCTCATTTCTTGAGTAAGATAATCTTAGTTATGGTCATTGCAATGTACAGCTTTCATACTGGCCAGGGATGGTGATGTTTGTGACTAAAGTTACAAGTGCTTAGGACATGAATAAGGAGGTGTTAGAAGAGACAACTACATTTGTAGTGAAGAACATTACAACATAACTAAAATGCCAACATACATCCCTTTCTTAAAATGCTGCATGAAAGCATTCATCCTCTTCATTGAAGGATCAATAAGCATCCTCTGTACCATCATTAATCATCCCCCACACAATGCTGAGATGCTGACAGAAGAAAAGAAGGAGCAAGGGGAGGGAAGAAAAGGACAATTCAGAAACAGCATCTTGGTAAAATGCCAGCTGCATTGACAAGAAAAGTAGAAAACAACAGAAGGAGTATGAGCTAAGGACAGTCATGCCCTTCAAAGGACAAAATGACATGCTTTAATTGTTCTGGAGGCTTTCAAAATGAGGTGTCTACCTCCAGCAGAGTGAAGATTAATCTTCATGGAACAGTTTGTATCATGAGCTCCTCTATGTTGGGAAGTGCAATCTTAGGCAAAATAGGTTTGATAGATTCAAATGAGTATTTCAAGCAAACAAGGGGATTAATGTATTTACTGTGAGTTAAAATGATCCAGATTATTACACTGAGGTCAGAGCTTTCAAAACTATTATGGAGACATGTAACAGGCAAAAACCATAATAGGTTCTTTGCTATTTTTCCTTCAGGGATAACTCCTTATTAATGGGCTTCCTTTTCCTGTCCAGATTGCTATGAGATTCTGCTTTGTTCTCAAGTTATTTAGGGAGGTCAAAATGTTTTTAATCCTTGTGGATGGATATTAAGTGTAGTGTTCTATATTCAGTTGTAGGTATTCTGCCAAAGCCTGAACAAGCACATAAACATGGTCTCCTGCAAGCATCTAATGAGACACCCATACACACAAAAGCTACAGTCCTGCAGGACACCAGCACCTCTTCAGTAACAGCTTCCCAGTAAAAGAGGCATTTGAAGTTATACAAACAGAGAAGCAGGCTTATGACCACCAGTGTATAGTGCAAGTTACATGCCATCTCACAGGACATTGTTACTGCAAAGGCTAAGGTGAAGTGTCTTTCCTGGTTTCTTTTAGGATAGTAGGGATATTTTTATTGTATTTTTCTTGTATTTCTTGTGTTCTTACAGTAAGTAACAACAGTAATGCACAAGCATTTCTGGGACAATTAAAGGACAGCTGGTAGGAAAAACAACTCAATGAAAAATATCTAGGGAGAACAGTCCAGTCCAACTATGTTATATTATCAAGGTGGACATGCATTAACTTCAAAAAGACAAAAGGGTTTTATTACAAATGACCCACCACTGTCCAAAAGCAATCATTTTAACTCTTGATGAATAAACGTCTGTTTTTTGAATGATAAACTCTTAAGCACATTCCTAGTGAGTGATCAAATCCATATGAAATCCAAAATGAAGATGTTAGATCAGCTGCTGGCATTTTCTTATGATGTTAACATTATGAATTTTGGCAGGTGACAAATGACATAAATACACGGTTACCACTGCAGTAACAATAGTGTAAGAAGTTGTGTATTTTGTGTCAGAACATGTAATGGTTCCTAAGTACAAAATACATGCTGACTACAGACACAGAAAATTTCTATGCATAGTAAGGATGGATGAGGATAGTTCTCAGATGGGAAACCCTCAGCTGAATCAAGTTGTTTTTGACAGTATTGGGGAGCTGTGTTCAATGTGGCCTGAAATCTACTCAATGTCAAACTCAATTTAAACTTGAAGCAAGTTCTCCTCCAATGGGGTATAACCCTGATCCTGTTAAAATTCTTCTCAGCCCAATGAAGAAGGCTTTGATTGCTTTAAATATGACCAAAGTCCACTAACTTCACTTAAGGCTGTCAAGACCTATATTAAATTTGAGCCATTTCAATTCTTTTGTTGTAAGGAGAGACAGTAGATTGAGGAGGGGTGGGTCTGCAAGAGTGAAATGGAAACAGTTTCACTATTCCAACAATAAGATAAGCAAACCAATTGAAAGGATTGTCATCCTGTAATTACCAGAGCACTCTGTATTGCAGAGGGAACTGAAGCTCTGTTGCGCAACAGTCATGCTTGTAATTTAATATGAATAATGAGCCAGATGCATAACAAGGCTATTAAATTGTTATCACAAGCAGCCCTGTCCCTCATTGATTAATGACTCTGTGTGTCACCAAGGAAAGGAATTCCATTTTTAAGTGCAGATTGTCATCATCAGTGTTGCCAAAGCAACCACTGTCTGCTTTTGACTTACCCCTAAACACGGCAATTAAACCATTACAGGAGGAAACAAAACAGTGATTATTCTCTGAAACGGAAAACTGAAGGCTGGTAAAGAATAAGGGTCTGGGGAACCCAGATTTGCTCCCCAAGATAAATGTACCTGTGTAAGAACCGTGTTCCAGGTCAGTGCACATTCTCAATATCAAATATATCATGGTCTCCCACTCAGTTTGAAATCTGGTGCTAATCATAAAATCTGGTACAGTTCCATATGCTAGATACCAGCAGAACCAACAGAAAGACATGAATAAAAATACCCTGTGTGAAAACCACTTATTTTACAGTAAATATAATCATAGGACAGAAACATAGTTAAATAAGAAGGCAGGTGCAATCTCTATACATGATCTTTATAGAGGCTAGTTATATAGAGAGAGCACATTTGTACATACGCACATATAGATGAGCATACTCTCTACACTAGTCATCCAAAAATGTGTGCTTGACTCTGTGTTTGGGATTCTTTTGTTATTTTGGGGGTAAGGGTTTGTTTTGGTCAATGTAAGATTTGTATGGAATGTTTTACCAAAAGCAGCTACTATCTGGCTTCTTCCAACTTACAAGCTTCCCGCAGTTTTTCCTTGTCGTAATGTAGCCCCTCGTATTCTTGTAAATTAATCCTGTTCACTCTGATCCGCAGGCGATCTGGGATGGAATGAGGACTGTAAGAAAAGGAGAAAGCTTCTTAGATAAAGCATTCCCTGGAAGAGCAAAGGAAAACAGGAAATGAAGGGATTTCGATCTTCTCTGAAAGAAGAAAACGAACCAGCCTTTTCAAAAGTGGGACAGATCCTCACAGGCTTATTCCTGCATTTAAAATTATGACTTTCTACTGCACAACAGCATAGACATTACACCTTAAATAATAAGCAAGATCAAGAATCCAATTTGTTGATTGTGTGACCTGAAACTGTAAAGATTTTTTCTGAGTTCTTACACCCCGATGTAGCTACCCTGCCCTCCTCCAGTTCAACTTCGTGTACATTCTTAGAGCCCTACCATAGCCAGTAGACAGATCTGCCAACTTGAATTTCAAGACACAGAAAGATGCTTCTTGGGAAGTATCTCAGGACAACCTCTGCCCATGAGAGCATCCACACCACATTACTGAAGGATCTTGATCCAGCATCTCAGGCCTGAGAAACAGTCAACAAAAATGTGGCTAAGAACTGGATTTCTAAAGTGGTGAGTCTAATACTCAGAACCCAGAAGGACTTTTAAAAGCAAGTAGCAGTATGGCAAGCTATCTTTTACAGATTTCAGTCTGATTTAGATACCTCAACTATTGATAATTTTGAAAGACTCAGTAGGTCAGTATCTAGAAATTTAAGTGGTCCTGTATTGATAGAAATTTGTCCAGAAAAGTTTTCTTTTTCATGTCACACTAGCTTTTACCTTAATGTAGCCTATTATTTGATTTGTTAAGTTTAGCTGGATGCTATGCAAATTAATTTAGCCACACTTGCATCTTCCACTTTTAAAGAAAGACAGACAATCTGTGTTATATAACACACATAGCAAATGTCTGTCCAATAGGAACTTAGCCCCAGGTCAGTTAGAAGTAGATTACTCATTCTGTGCTTTTACCAAAAGACTGTCTATATTTTCTGTTTTAATCTTGTTAGTAACAGGACTCTGTCTACAGTAATATTGAGTAATACATACTGCCTTTTGAAAATCATAATGCTGCATACTATCATAAATATACTATATTATTTACCTACATAATAGGTTTGCTTCTTTGTCTCAGTTTCAAACTATTTGACTTTTGCACTGCTCATGAAAGACAAGGCACATCTCACAAATGTTACCTGCATTACCTATCTTTAAACATTGGTTCAAATGTGAATTTTCTTCACTAATGTCATCAGTTAATCAGTGGTAGACATGTCCTATCACAATGGGCCTCATTTCAAACTCATTATCACAATGAATAATCTGAATATTTCATGAAAGCAGGAGAGGAAAGACAGGGAAACAGGATGACCTCACACCAACATCTGCCACACCTTGGCTAATTGTCTCTCTTCCAACCTACCTGTGAGAACAGGATGGTGTTTGGACACCAAGGGGAGAGAAAGACAACACTGACTTCTGTAGATATGCTGACTCACTACCTAATGCCATGTAAGGAAGAAAAACAAATGTTATTTCTTAGCTTGAAGCGGATGGAAACCTATTGCATGCGTAGTATCACCTTCTGAGTCAAATTAATCCTTTCACCTGAAAAGAAGTGAACAAGATCTTTTTCTTTGCTCGGAGCTGAAGGAAGAAGAATATCTAAAATGAAGTGCAAATCTAGAATATATTTTTTTCTTCCAGGAACCACACACACTCTCCAAACTTCTCTTTTAATTAGAAAATGTTTAAGAGGACACTTCCCATGCTTTTGCAAAAACTAAAATTTTTGATTATAGGCACATTATATATCTCTGACTTTGCTTCTGCAGGAGCAACAAGCACACCATCTAAAATGTGACGTATTTTCTGAGGAGAAATAGGAGCAGGTCTAGTGTAGGAGGCCAAGTACCAGAATTTGATATTCTGTTCCACCCTCCTCTCACACCATTTTTATAAAGATAGGCTAAAACCACTATGTAAACAGGTTGTGTGCTAAAACATACAACTGGGGAGGAACAGAACTTGGCCTCTTGTCCATTTAAAAACTTTAGTTATCTTAGTGAAAAAAGTGTAACCTTGGAAACAGTAGCTTTCCACAGAAAATGAACTATTATCAGAAATAACAATGCCAGGAGTTCTTTTCTATGGGGTAGAGATTTATACACTCAGTGAGATCCAGTCACAAGTAGCATATTCATAATAATATATGTATAATATATGTATAAACATATATACACGTTCCTAAAAATGTGTGTGTATTGACATATACACAAAAGAGACATTTATTCAATAACTGAAGCTGCATGGTTTTGTTCATCAGTTCTTTGCAAACACTCTTTGTTCTCTTAGAATAATTATTGGCTGACACATTTTGTCACTAAGTTTTATTACCTATTCAAAATAAATTTGATTCTAAAACTCACTATTTGAATATTCACTTCTAGTGCTATCAGACTAGCAATTGACACCAGGGTATATTGTCCTCATCCATCAAACTAATTAACTCATTCATTCACAGAACTCCATTTAACACAGCTGAGCAAAATATTTCCACTATCAACAGTACTGCAGTCCTCACAGACACTGCATCATAATCCATATTATTATACAAATAGATCACTTTGTCTTTGTTCAGACATACTCAGTATACCCAGGAACCAGAAAGATTAAATACATAAGCATGTCCACGTAAAAGCAAATAACAGGGTGATGAATGTCACTGAACACAAACATTACTGCAGTATTAATAGAAATAGATGTCTCTGAATGCTGTGTAAAACAATTTGCTCAACCACGAGGAGAGGAAGAAAAGCTTTCCACATAAAGCAGCAATTTATAAATAAATTTGGGGAGACTGCTGTACTTTAATTCAACCTAAAATATTTAAATTACTTACCTTTTGCCAATTATTTTTTTAAATGGTGTATTACATAGTCAACAAAAAGAATTGAATGTTCGGATGAATGAAGTCCATTACCTCCTAAGGAATCTAATTAAGAATGCCTTCCACAAACACATCAATCCACAGAATTAAATCCTAAATGTTATTTGCCTCATGAGGATGTAAATAAAGATTGGGGTCAACCAAAACATTATTTTTGTTCATGTTTATTATTTATAATTGTTTCATCTAAACATAAACTTAAATATGAATCTTCTCCAAGATCCTTCACCTAGAAAACACACTCGGCTCTTGATGAAGTCATGACTTCCTCCTCTCACCCCTATTAATCATCCAGCAACAAGTGAGAGGATGCCAGACAGCTCACTTGGAGCACAGCTGGTTTTCCTAGGAAAGGTGCTCCTGCCTCCAGTCACCCAGGGAAGAACACAGGCAGAGCAGGCTTGGGTCCTGCCCAAGCCTGGCACTCCTGCAGAGCAACTGGTTACGCTTCTGCCATGCCACCAGCTTGATTAAGCTGGGAAGACAGACTTGTAAATTATAAATACCCCAGTCCCTATATCAATTATTTATGAACCCAGTGAACCATTTCTTATGCTTCATGTCTCTGCAGAGAAAGGAATAATAAGAAAAAACAGTCCAACAAGTCTACATAATCCCATGACAAATTTCAGATAGATCTTCTAGAATACAGCTCACTTCATCCTACACACAGATTTTAACATGATTCAGTAAACAGAAAAGGAAATCTACTTCCCCCCATACAAAATACTTGAGTGAAAAAAAAAAAGATCAGTTCTCTAGGGGGTGTTTGCAGTGACAATGAATGATTAATGAATTACCTGTCTCCTAGAGAAGAAATAAACATGAAAAATTAATTAAGTCTTACAGTGTTTAGAACAATTGGAAAGAGGAAAGCTTAGGCAAAAGAGAAAAATGAATTCACCTTACTTTCGAGATCATACTGACAGATCTTGGAAATGATACATTAAAAATAAGATTCTGACAGCATCTATCTACTTAAAACATAAGAACTGCCACAACAGAGCAGATTCATTCAGTCTATTCTATGGACAAATTTTAGTGTTTCACAAAAGTTCACTATTTTAAGGTAAAGCTCTAGCTATGCTCTTTACCTAAAAGAAAAAAATACCCTTGAAATTATAAGCTCTAGGACAAATTTTTTTCTTTCATTTGGGAATCTGAGCTAGATGAGCAGCCATGTCATAAAATGCTGGGCCAAAGTACAGTCCCCTTGGTTAGGAGAAGCATTGGAAAGAAAAGATAAACCTCAGAGATGGGATGAGAATTTCATGATAGAACAAAATAGTATAATAGTAATAAATACGGTAACAATAATAATTGTAGCTATAAGTGGGGGGTAGAGACAGTTTCAAACATGAGAGAAAAAAGTGTTGCATGCTACAACTTCTCACCATGCAGCATATACTCAAACAGCAGTCAGACCCCTCCCAGGTAACTCCTCCAGTTTACATCCCAGGCATGACCCTCTCTGGTGTGTTTGTGCCAGCTTACCTGGCCTCGCTCCCTCCCAGCTTTGAGTGCAGCTCCTCAGCAGCAGAGTGTGAGACACTGAAAAGTCCTTTACTTGGGATAAACACTACTTAGCAACAGCCAAAACATTATTCTTGCCATAAATCCAAAAAAACAGTTCTGTACAGCTACCAGGGAGAAAATTAGCCATGTCGCAGCCAAACTCAGGACATATGTGTTATCCCAGATATGCCAAGTGAACCCAACTAAATTCTTTGGCACTTCATTATCTCACAATTGCTTCAGCAAATACACTTTGCTTTGTAGAGGCTAGACTCACACAGGTACTTAAAGTACAGACACATACTGAAGTTCCCAGTAGAATCCTGGTACTTGCTTTTCTTCTCCTGAATGCTAGCTGTGGATCTCTCACACTTTGCCCTTCTAAGTACAGTGGGTTCTCCATAAGTAATAATCCCTTTAAACAGAATTATAGAATTTTTTGGGTTGGAAGAGACCTCAAAGATCACTTATTTCCAGCTCCCCTGCCATGGGCAGAGATACCTTTCACAAGACCAGGTTGTTCAAAACCCCATCCAACTTGGTCTTGAACACCTCCAGGGATGGGGCACCACAACCTCTCTGGGCAACCTGTTCCAGTACCTCACCATAAAGAATATCTTCATAATATCTAATCCAAACCTACATTTTTTCAGGTTGAAATGATTCCACTTGTTATTACATGTGCTTGTAAATGGTCCCCCTCTCCATATTTCTTGTAGGCTCCCTTCAGGTACTGGAAGGCCACAATTAAGTTACCCCAATGCCTTCTCTTCTCCAGGTTGAGCAATCCCAACTCTTTCAGCCTTTCCTCATAGGAGAGGTGTACAATCCTTGTAATCGCCTTGGGGTCCTTCCACTGAGCTCACTCCAAAGGTCAGCATCCTTCCCGTGGTGGGGACTCTGAAGCTGGGTGCAGCACTGCAGGTGAGGTCTCCCAAGAGCAGAACAGAGGGGCAGAATCACCTCCGTTGACATGCTGGCCACGCTGCTTTGGATGCAGCCCAAGATATGGCTGGCCCTCTGGGCTGCCAGAGAACATGGGACGAAACCCATGTTCAGAAACCCACATGTTACACAGGAAAAATTGATGAAGAAACTGTGTGAGACTCAATGCCCTATAAATCTTCAGAAAAAAAGGAGAAGATGCATTTGAAGAATAGCTCACTTTCTACCACTTTCTCCGTTACACCTTGCCTCCTACTGTTCCTTATTAAACTCTCCTCTTATAGACAGTAACCGTATTCAGCCTAAGAAAGTTGATTCTGTTTGGAATTTGGATCTCTAAAAGCAAAACCATTATTTTCTATTACCCTTTTGTTATTCACACAGGTTTTATACACATACTCTGCTGCAATCATTACCACATAAACTCCATAAATGAATAGTATTTACAATATTACTAGATATTTGTGATATTTGTATTTTCATTTATGCAGATTTTATTATTACTATTTTTATTTATGCAGATTTTGTAGTTTAAAAAACAATTACAGCCTACCTATAGTGTTTATTCCACTTGCAGAAGGACTGTAAGAACTACACAAGTAGATATTTAATTTTTAATGGTAATTTTTTCAGCATTCCTTTGCATCAACCAAACAAGACAATGTTTATCTTCTCAGCTCCGAACATCCAGCAGGAAAATGGAAGTTTTTACCTTCCTTCTAAAAGACCCTCAAAAATACAGCACTTGTGTTTACCTGCATACCTTGTATGAGCATTTGCAATGCATCACACTACAGTTCTACTGTCTCTGCAAAAATACACCATATGAGCCTAATAAATTGGCTGCCCCAAATTCCCATGCATCTCCTGAAACAGAAATCCTGACATTTATCTAAGACAGGCTGTATACATCACCAGGTCTCAGTAGGATCTGCCCTGCTGTTCAGTAGTAACTGGAACTCATTCCATGTTGTTCAACAAAAAAAACAAAGGAATATTTGAATCTCAAAGCCATCATAATCCAAATCAAATTTCCCTGTTACCTCATGGGTTCTTACTTTAATTTTCCAGACAGATTAATTGGCAGCCCCAGTGCAGCAGCATGTTTAATCTATTTTTACAGATTTTAAGATACAGAACATCTTTGACTTTCAAATTAGTTTGGGGCTTGCAAATCTTTCTCTCCCTGCTTTATTCTGACAGCTGATATAAAATGGGACATTAAAATGAACTACATCAAAACTTGGAGGTCATTTTCCAAGGGGTATCCCTGAGCCTGGAAATAGTATTCATTCTCCTAGACACACAGCTCAATGCTCTGTTTAAGAAATAAAGGTTACCTCAACTTTTTTCTAGAGGTTGATTTAGATGCTGACTTGGTGAGACAAATTGGTTTCATTATGCTTCTCAGCAGAATGCAGCAAACTGGACCCAGAGAAAAGACACACCAAACTGGAAGTCTTTCCTTGTTTGCAAAATAACAATGAAGTACTTGCAGCCTTCTGAAATCTCAGAGAATGACAGAATGGTTGAAGCTGGAAGAAACCTCTAGAGGTCATCTGCTGCAAACCCCTGCTCAAGCAGGCTAGAGCAGACTGTCCAGGACCATGTCCACGCAGGGTCTGATCATGACTAAAGATGAAGATTCCACAGCCTTGCCTTTTGGCAATCTGTGCCAATGCTCTGTCAATTTTATGATAAAATGCGTTTTTCCTCATGTTCAAAGGAAACCTCCTTTGTTGTATTGAAAAGATCTCAATACTTTTGAGGAATGGTGCCTGGCATTAAACTTCAGATGTGCCTGTTGCTATGGATGTCTGGGGAGCTGGCTCATGGCTGAACCTGGTCACCATCACCACACCTGCTCACCTTACTTGGTTACTGTGGAAGTGTGCCCTTCCTGGCAAGATCCTGTGCCCATCAGTCATGCTGTCATCTGATCTTCCCATTTGTCACTGGATTTTACTGCCCCATCTCTCGGCTGAATGATACAGGGTAATAACAACAGGCTGTGGAATTTATAGAATAGAAAAAAGCCAGATACTCACACAGTGAAGGAATCAGGGGGAGCCGAGACTCTCCTCAGGTCAGCAGACTGCACTTTATGGATACTATAAGGCAGCAGGAAATGAGTGGCCAGGAGAAAAACGGCACATGGTGAGGACAGACAAGGAAAAAAGGTGAGAGAGAGAGAGAAAGAGTGGAAGAGAAGAAAGAAAGAGAAAGACACACAACATTTAAACAGAAACAAAAGGAATGTGTCACATAAAAGTCGAATGAAGGGACATGCAGAGCTCTGAGTTCACACCAGGAAGCCAAGAGCAACTGAAGACATGCAAATGGAGAAAATCACTGCTATGTGCCACACAGGAGCTTTCTAACGACACAAGTGAGGACCAGTGACAAGCTGGCACATAAGTGTACAAGGAAGACAAGGGACCCCAGAATTTCTTCCACTGGCATTGAAAAATTTCAAAGCAACAGACTTGGAAGCAGGTCCAGAAATGCAAACATTGAAGCTGAGATCCAGACGGATGGAATTGTCTCCAAGGGCTGACCATCTCTAATTACTGTTTAAGAAAAAAATACCCTTACTGAAGATTTTGTATCCACAATGACAAGTTGCTGTTTCCATTCCTCTTTCTCATACCTTAGGAAAACTTGTATTTTATATGTAGTGACTCACAATATTAATTTGCCTGCTTTATATTAAGTGTTTATATTCAAATTCCCCCTTTCTATTTCTTGAATGTATCAAATACGTTTTATCTAAAAGCTCTTCCCTCTTCTTTCTCTTCCATTACACAGGATGCTCTTCCTCAACCCAAACTAAAAGTCAGTGAGAGCAAAATATGTTTTGCAATTCAGAAAGTGTTCATTAACTGAAACTTACTGGGGAGTATACTATGCAGGAGTTTCTAATCAGAAAATTATTCCTGGAAAAGCTAAACCACAGTTTGTCTTCTTATTCCCCATAATGTTTGGTATAGCTCACAGCCACATTCTTGGCTTGGTCACAGAAAACCAAGCTATGTGTTGTCTCTTTCACATGCTATGGTGATCAATAGTGGAGAACAGGAATGAGAACTTAGCCAACAAGTGTTTAAAGGAGAACAAAAAAAAACACCCACAGAGGATTGGGACAAAAAAAAAAAATACAGAAACAGTGTAAAGCTTCTTCAATTAAGTCTTTTTCTACTCAGTCCCACTTCTTATCTGGCAATAATATCAAAGCTGACAATATAACAACTCTGCATTTCTGTGATCAAGATAATTTTCTAATTGCTTTCCTGGCAAGGAGCTCAAGAAGGGCTGTCTAGTAATTAAGGATAGCTCCAGACCCACTGACTTATTTCACACATCTAACATTCAAATGATAGTCATAAAAAAAACTCTTAATCTATCATGTTCAATCTAATACAAGGCTTTCTGGGAGATTCCAACAGAGCAAGGAGTTATATCCTAGAGATCAGGTTAAGAAAAATAAATAAGCATATTTAATTACAAATTCCTTCACTTGTGCAATACTACCAATCAGCATCATATTGAACGAACTTCTTACAACACTAATATGCTTCCTAGATTTTAACCTTTAACAAGTCATTTACTTATCACATTAGAAGATTCAAGCCCTCTCTCCTTCCTTTTCAACACCTCAGAGTGAAGTACATACACAGATATATATATAGAAGTAGATGTAAATATATACACACACAGTTTCTGATATGTGAAGCTGTGACTACAGTTCCTGACAGATCATTTGCATTTTTCCAAGACACAGATCTGCAGAAAAATACCTCAGCCAAATCAAAGGACTCTGACAGCAATTTAGTGTACCATGGCACATTTAAATCAAGCTAAACCATGAAGAATATCCCCTTGACAACTGGCATATACTATCTGTATTTCCCTACCACAGTTTAAATTCAAATCTAAAAATCCAAACCTAACCATGCTAATTATTGGTTTGAAATACCATGAATCCTCTTTTAAAATTTGCATTAGCCTCCTTCAGAGTAGAAAAAGATGTCCCAGTATTGCTCTTTGTTTTATTCTAGCTTTCACTAATGATTGAGGAATGACGAGTTGTGGTTGGGTGAAATTGGGCTTTGCTGTCCATAGGTAAGAATCTACTATTCTCTGCTCAAGAAAGATGAGTACACCTTATGTATTCTCCAGGAAAATAGAAATTGCACATTAGAGAAACAGGCTTCTACTGCAACTTAAGGCATTAGTCACAGTAAGAGAACAGAGAGCTAAATTGAACAGGAACATGTTGAAAGTAACCAGGGTGGCTTTGATTACACTAACAGATTGACAGCCAGGGGATGACAAAAAACTCTTAAGGGCTGGAGTCAAAGTTTAAAGCAAAGGAGTATTTTTCTCTAGATATACAGCTGTAAGGAACACAACTTTTAAGACAGCTGGAGAGAAAAGGTGTGCCTAACACCTTGTCCTTTTTTTCCCATTACATGATTTAGTCTATTGAAAGGTATTACATCTCTTTACAGAACCTGCCTCACCATTACAATTACAACAGCAAAATTCCCCACCCATTTCCCGTGAAATATCAAAGCCTCAGTGCATGAGTGTTTGAATTAAATGTGGATCCTTAATATATTTAGGCCATTAGTTCAGTATGTATGGATAAGGGACAGACTGTTTTGCTTCACGTTTAGAATACTTGATGAAAACCAGCCAAGTCCCTTGTATCACTCATTTTAGCAGCAATAAAGACCTATACAAGGATTACAAAAATACCCTCTAAAAAATAATCTACATTATTCTATTGGATGGTCATTTCCATAGGTCAAAATTTGACTATTTAGGTTTCTTTTCATTAACATATATCTACAGTATTATATTACATTATATATTACAGCTTGTAAAGAAAGTTTAATCATGAAAAGGAATGTTAGTCCTGTGTATTCCTCTTCACAATCTACTAGTTTCTAGTCTTCTTAGCTTTTCTCTAGTGATATTTACAATAGTCATTTCTCATTTGAGTTTCTATACTGGAGAAGGATTTCCTACAAAGTACAAGCAGTTCTTTCAGGACATTTAAATCTTTCTCCATAAACTCTGCCAGGCAGCATGTGCTCACAACAGAGACTGAAATATGTCCTGATTAGATCTTGATTGTGGCAATTTCTTACGGGGTCTTCAATGCAGCTTAAAAAGCAGATCAATAAAGCTGAGAAACTAAATCAAAAAAACTTCAAGGGCAAATGGCATACATATGCAGAACCATCAGAAGCCAGGGGCACACTGCCAAGCCTGCAGAAACCTCTCTAAAGAAAGAAATACATAACAGAAAGATACAACACCAGTCTGAAAGCAAGACAGGAGTAACTCAGATGATGAAGAGTAAAAGAAAGTCAGATAAGTATTTACAAAAGAGTGAAAAGGGACTTCAGAATATGTGATTTTTTTAAAATTTATTTTTCAAACGCACTGCAAGTCCAGTACATGCAAAATCCATGACGGAATATGCTGCCCCACACGGGCCTCCCGCAGTTAGGACATGCACATATGCAACTCACTCATTCAGCAAAGGCATAGACGTTCTCCTCTTGCTTTTCTGCACCATGTTGGCTTGGTTCCTTAAGGAGATCCGGATGAGGGAGGGAGCCAACCGACAGGGTTCGCCATCCACTTGCATGGGGATAGACTTGTACGTCAAAAGCGTCACCTCCCGGCACTGGTGCAACCTCTCTCCGTGACCACCCACCTGGAGAGCAGCCTGCAAAAAACAAACAAACCAAAACCACAAACAAACACCACACCAAGCAGGGAAAAGAAAAGATACCTCAGAACAGAGATAGCTGAGGCAATTAACAAATCCAAAATGCCGCTTTGCTGACAGCATCCATTACACAGTGATCCACACCTAAGCTATTCTAAAAGAGCACAATGAAAGTGTTTTCACCTCAAAACTGCAAAGCAATACTTAAAATTTCCTAAAGAGGAGTGGTGAGCAACAAGCAGATATCTAGCCACATGCATTAGAGGATTCATCATCTATATATACACACATGTGCATACACAGATTAATAACTGTGTTCATTCTTACAGTTTTCAATTTGTTTTGGTTGGTTTGTTTTTACAATAACAGGAATGCTAATAATTATTTGCTCTTTAAAACAACATCCTTAATTAGATACATCTGCGAGGCAGAAAAATTATTTCCCCTTCCTGAACAGAATAGTCCTTAATGTAAATTAGATAAATTTAAATTTTTTATTATGAAAGCTTACACATCAAGTCAACCTCAACATTAGACAGGCTGAAAAGAGCAAGCAGAAGAACCTTGTTAAAACAATTAAAAAGCATGTTTAAGAATTCATTTCAAAGAAATTAAGCAAGAAAGACAATGAGCAGATCCTTCAGTTTCTAGACAGACATGTTTGGGCAGAAATGTAGTTTTTTTTAATGAATATTACTATTATGTGACAATTAACTCTCATCTCTCAGATGCAGAAAAAAATTCTCATATTACTGCAATGCTTACAGAGAATAGCCTAAACACAAGTCAAGGCCTGTGCACTTAAAATTATAGATCAATTGACAATATGATCAGTAATATTGTAATGCTTTTTATAAAGTTCTTTTCCTTGGTTTCGCAGACCCACTTAGGTACAACAAGCACATCTGAGAGACATACAAGGCAAGTTAGGATTTTATCAATACAGTCTAGGGTTACAATCATTCTTCAGCATCACAACCAAAGTACACCTGTAGACCCTCAGTTGTCAACTAGACTTTCTTTAAGGAGAAACTGCAGCTCAAAGGCCCTACTTAAATTCAACCCCAAGTGAAATTGTTGGCAGCTTTTGAGATCTGTCTAGACACTTCTATTGACTAGAACTGTGTTTGTGGCAAACACAAAAAAAAAAAAAACCTCTTCTGACTGGAAACTGTCAGTTTCTACATGTTAAAGAGAATTTTGACAGCATTTTCAAAAACATGCCCTAAACTCTTCACATTTATTCCAATTCCACCACATCTACTAGGCTAATACTGTGTCCAGTTCTGGCCCCTCAGTTTGGGAAGGACGCTGAAACGCTTGAGCGCGTCCAGAGGAGGCAACGAGGCTGGTGAGAGGCTCGGGACACGAGCCCTGTGAGGAACGGCTGAGGGAGCTGGGGTTGTTCAGCCTGGAGAAAAGGAGACTCAGAGGTGACCTTATCACTCTCTACAACCTCCTGAGAGGTGGCTGTAGTCAGGTGGGGTCAGTCTCTTTCTCCAGGCAGCAACTGATAGAACAAGAGGACACAGTCTCAAGGTGCACCAAGGGAAATATAGTTTGGATATTAGGATTTATTTTTTTTTTACAGAAAGGGTGATAAAGTCCAGGAACAGTCTGCCTGGGGAGGTGATGGAGTCACCATCACTGGATGTGTTTAAAAAAAGACTGGATGTGGCACTCAGTGCCATGGTTTAGTTGAGGTGTTAGGGCTAGGTTGGTCTTGATGATCTGAATGTTTCTTCCAACCCAATCATTCTGTGAAATGGACTAGGCCCATCAGAAAAAAAATAAAATAAATTAAAAAGAAAAAATGCCAGGAAAGTATCCTTAACACAGACAAACTTTTAAAGGAGAGATTGACCAAGACTGCCTTTTGCTTTCTTTGAAGATTAGACTTGCTTGAGTTTCTCTTTGAGGAAACAAATACCCATTATCGTGGGCATTTAATGAAAGTGATACGGACTGAGGGCAGGTCACACAACAAGAGAGTTTAGCTAAAACAGGCTTATCTATGTTTTAAACTAGCTTACATGAGACAGCAATGACAAAGGCCTGTGGGTATGGAACTATGTGTGAGCTATAAAAACTTGCCAGGAAGTCCAGTTATGGGCCTTTTGCTGGCCACACTAAGTCCAAGCCACAGTGCCTTAGGTAGCATGGGGATAATTGTCAGCTCTGGCTTCATTTAACCACCCCCTGAAGACGCTGTCACAGTGTTTGACCACTGTCACAGCAGGACACAAACAGGTATTTACAGAGAAATTGCTTTTATAGTAGCTCAGTTTTAGTTCACTTTAAGAACAGCATTGAAAGAAAGTGCACTGACAAATTAAAATCATTGGCTGAATTTCCTTTTCCTAGCAGAATAAAGATGAGAGATATAACTCAGGAAAAGAATACTAATAAAGTTTTCCACGGCCATTTCTAAAGTTCCTCAAGATTTTTGGTGAGCATATGGAACCTGTATGTGCATAAAACTTCATATAATATTTCATATTTATATACCAGCTATACCTAAAAATAGACTTTAATGCCATAGATTGAAATATACAAGAGTTAAAAAGAAAAGCATGTGTTTATTTGATCATAGAGCATGCCCACAGCAAAATCATGAATTCATGCTCTTATCATACTGTTCATACTGTAATAATCTTTCCATTTGACTTGAGAACACTGCACATGCAAATCAGCCATATTTTGCAAGCAATACTTTTTATTATTAAATAACATTAAATAGCATTTCTCTTAAAATAACAATTGGACCCTGCCATTTAACAGCAGAGCATGCTTTGGCCTTATCTGACTATGGGGAAGCGCATTTGCTCTTCAGTAACAGGGAATATTTTGCAGTCTGCAGTGCTGCCCATGGAGTTCACCCGGCCTGGCAGCACCCCCATGTACTCACCAGCGAGGCCATGGTGAACCCAATGACTTCAATGTAGCCATCGTCATGACGCTGGGGCTCAAAGTCTCTGTGATCACCAGGGTTCCCCCAGGGCATTGTGCCAGCACAGTACCTACAGAGAGAGGTTTGGAGAGCAAGCTGGAGAAAGCAGCTTGCCCTGATGGGTCCTGACTAGTAGCCTTTTTGCCTGCTCTTTTTGTTCCCAAGCTGATACAACACTCTCAGATACATTCACCATAAACTTTATCAGGTTCCTCTCTGAGAGGAAAATGGGGAAACACTAGGAAATAGGTCATAGAGCAGCAGTGCTCTTTCCTCCCTATTTGCTTTGATTCCTGCTGGTGAGCTGTTGTGCCATAAAGCTGTTTTGGCCCTCTTTCCTCTTTCCCTGCTAGCTCAGCATTTCTAACAGCACAAGGAATGCAAAATGCAGCATAGTTTGAGGAGGCTGGAAGACATAAGAAGCAAGAGCAGATACAGCTGTGGCATCTCTCTTTTCCACCATCAAAGAATAGAAGTGAAAGTGATCTAAAAGTGATAGAGGTGGGAACTTTGGAGAGGTGACACCAAGTAGAAGCTTAACTCAAAAGATGAAGTGTTTGGGACTGCCTGTGGAGCAAAGTAGGAGGTTGTCTAAAGCAATAGTCTCCAAAGTGGGGCATGCAAGAAAAATCCACAACTGAGAAGACAATTAGAGTGCATGAAGAAAAAAATTATTTTTACCTTCAATAAGAAAGCAAACATAAAATAAGTGTTTGTCTCATCTTTATGACATTTGTTCTTAATTCATATTTGTGTATGCTTTGTATTGCTTGTAATAGTATAGAGGTACATGTATATGATTTATAAATATATTGGGGTGGTGTTTAAAAGCTTTTTACTGACAGAAATGTACAATCAAATTAAGTTTGGAGACTACTGTCCTAGAGAGCCAGAGATTAACATCTTTTGATAATTCAGTTGTATTTTTATTATATGTTTTTATATTTTTATTAAGGACACCTTGTAACATGTTAAAAACTATGACTTCTTTCAGCAGTCTCATATTCCTCTACTGGTAAAATATTTATCCTTCCCCTCTCTCCATTTCTGTCCCCTCCTGCCCCTTTCCTCTTTTTCACACTTTGATTCTAATTAAGCAAAAGACCATGTAGCTGTCTCTTACTAACTTGTTTGCAGGTTAGATGTACAGCTTTTCAAAGTTTGTTTGTTAAGCATTTCTACTGTCTTAGGATATTCAACTTTTTAAAGACCAGTTTTGCTGCACCCTAAACTCTGACGCCATTCTGCATAAATCATTAACAGCATTATAAGCAGCCAGCTCTCAACAAGGTAGCCCAGAACCAAAATGCTTCCTGCACATTCACCCAGCCTAGGACAACTAGTGGGTGCCTTTTGAAATCTATTGTTATTTTTCTTGTATAACGTCAAAAGTCTGTCTTGAGCTTACCTGGGTATGTTTAAAAACACTATACACTGGAACTTCAGCTCCTGGATCTTTGGAGTCAGGTCTGTACCATCACACTACAAAGCCAAAGTGACAGAGCACAGAGAAATTGCTGAATGGAGCCACAGACAAGAGAAGTGTTGCTGCTTTGTAGCAACTTTCCCAAGACTTTCCTTGGAATGTGTTGCCAATGTCATGCTCAAAACTGAAAAGTAACAGAGCCATTAAACTCTCACCTCACTCTCTCTCCAAACCTCCACCTCCACCCCCTTCCCACAATACTACGACACAATTTCTTATACTTACCACAACTTTAACATGCTTGGATAAATCTCTTGAGCTTCTTTGCAGAAAGTCTGTAAAGGCTGCCTGCAACAGAAATAAGTGCAGGAATTAGCAACACTTCCTCTCTTTTTTTCTCCCAAGTTCTTATCCCTCCACAGGGCTAATTACCAAAATGACATCCTTTGGTCAAACTTACTCTCCCAGAAAATGTGACTTGATTTCATTGTTTTAAATTGTGATATTTCTTCTTTTTGGAGCTTAACTGAAAAAAAAGTCCTTGGACACCCAAGTGCAATGGTATCCTGGACCATGAAGCACAAAGTCTTGCTCACGTATTTGTTTCCATTTTCAAGGCACATGGGTACAGTGGGTGTCACCATCCAGAAATACATTATATGTCATTTATTATCAAACTGATGTTTGCTCTTAATGGCTTTAGAATAAAGTGTTGTTCATTTGCCTCCTGAATGCACAAGTGGATATTTAAATGTGTATATTCACCCATCATTAATCACTCCAAGTATCACTCCTGCACTCTCTATGATCCTACATCCGAGACTGTTCCTCAAAGCTACAAAGATACAGGCCAAAACTTTGGGAATTCTTCTAGGAAAGTCAGTGTCAATGCAGATCCTAAACCCTGAGAGAAGCGGAGCAGTGCCTTGAGAAGCTTATGAGCCAGAAGCAGAGGGACCAAGATATGACCAGGACTGTGTCAAAGGTGTGTACTTTTCTCACCTGCCAGCTCTGTATAATAACAGTACCACAGGCTCTTTTCTACAGACACCTGTGTGTGGCACTGCCAGAAACAGCATGTGTGCACTTGAAGTTGGAACAGGCAAAATGAACTGGCATAAGCTCCTGATGTGAGAAAGTGAGGAGGAAGGTAATTAAGAAGACATTCAAGCAACTAAGTTAACATCATTCTGTAAGACAAATCTGTACTTACCCCTGCATAAAACATTTTATTTCTAAATCGGCTGTTGAATTTCTCTGGATTTGCTTCTGTGAAAGGATGAAAAATAAAAGTATGAACACTCTAATTAAACAAGTAGACTTCATTATACCTTCACATTCCCTGCCAGCACTACAGTGCTTTCAGTGTATCACTCATCGAAAATATTAACATAAATATGTTTTCCATGTGTGAGTCCCCCATCTGTGCCTTTCTCTGCTATCAGATTTCAAACATTCATATTGAATCCTTCCCTTTTCTCATAAAGAGTGGAAATAGAGGGCAACAGGAGCAAAGAGGTAACAAGAATTCAATCAGTTAATTTAACACTTCTCAGATTATTCATCTTATGATCCCTCAATAGAATTTGTAAGACTTCTGTTTCTAACAATGGAGAACAAATCTATAAGAATTATTAGAAATTTATGAAACAATAACCCATGCTTTGAACCAGGAGTAAAGCATTAACAAATTATAAGACTAAACAGCCCCTAAATTCTGATGTGTTAAAGAGTTACTAAGGAATAGACATTTCTACCCAAAGATCTCTGCAGGAAAAAAAAAATTAGTTACTCTAAAACCTATTTAGAAAGTCATTTAATTTTGATTAGACTCCAAGCAATGGAGAATTTTAAGTCTAGTACTAATGTACATCAAACGGTTAATTATTCTCACGGTTAATGTAAATGTGGCCATTTCCAATCTTGAAATTTTCAGTCTTCAACAGCCAGCTGCTAAATCTTGTTATGCTTCTCTGTCAGATTAAAGAGCCTTCAACTATCAGATATCTTCTCCTTGAGTAAATACATATAGGCAGTGATTAAATAGCCTCTGAACCTTCTTTCCAATAAGCTAAATGGAGTTCCCTTTATCTCCCAATATAAGGCACATTTCCCAGAATACAGCTCATTCTTGAGCCTTCTTGGAAACTGCTTTCCTTTTGTGGCATCTAGAGATTCAGGAAGCAGCCCTTCTGACCCTCCACTCAGTGCCAACTACTCACGCTGGTTCATTGATGCTCTAGTGAAAACATCAAACTACCAAGGCAGTCCTTCTGGCTAAAGCATCACATTAGTGTGGACACATCCAAATTACCTCTCAAATGACCACTTAAAACAATACTTCTAGTTCTCTTGCAAGTCACTGCATCTCACAAAATAAGGCTCCATTTTGTAAGAATGAGCTGCTTAAGGTTTCTGATCTGCTTGTTGGCTCAGTTAATGTATCTGCTGCTGTGTCACAGGTGATTCAAGCTCAGTCAGGGCCACTTCTACTTCAAACAATTAATTTAATTTCATAAGTCAATCTCATCTCACATATTGAGCTCACAGCTCTTTTCAAAGAGTCTCAACACCCCATGCTAAGCAGCAGAAGGCTTCTGAAGGCTTGGTGCCTGTGCTGCGCATTCTCTCATGTGAATATCCCCAATGGTTTCAGACAGCAGACACCACAGCACTGGGCCTTACATGGATCTAATGACAAATACTCCCTCAACCTACTGGTCCTACTTCTGCCAACACAGATGAGCACGGGTAGGGAGGAAGGACTCTGTGATTTAATATAGAGCCTTAAGTTGATTAGAGTGTAACTTTGATTGTGAAGTAAATTATTGAGTGCATATCCAAGGCTCACTCCATCCTCACCATTCCTAAACCATCAAGAAAGTAGAAAATAGAATGTATTCAACTCTCTGTGTGCAGTGGCAGGTTTTGTGCAAATGAGCAGTCCTGCACAGCTGAGGGACCAAACAGCACGTCAGCAGGGATAAAGTAAATTGCATCTTCCATGCTCTACCAAAGCATAAGGATACCAATGGAGGAAGCTGGAAAGAGCCACTACCCAAAACACTTCCTAAAGAAGCAGAGCTAAATGCATTAGCCTTGAATCCAACCCTCAAGTCTCAATCTGATTAGTCACAAGAAAAGTGTAGAGGTTGCCATGGAAAAGGCCACATTAATATGTAGGTTCCTCTGAGACACTGCAATCACTGCTTATTCTAAATATAACAGCTGACCAATCTCTACTGCATAAAGTGTCCTGCTAGGCTGAGAGTACATATCAATTTATCTTATTTTGGTTTGCAGGCATGTTATTCATTTGTTTTAATACTACATGTGATTAAATTGTTCCACATAAGCAAATGCATACAGCCACTTACTTCAAGAGCACAAATGCTATAGCTATGAAAGTACTTTACATTTTGCTACTGCTGCTAAGAATTTCTCTGGATTGTCATAAGTGCTAAATAAGATCATAATCTGCTCTGCTTTGCTTAACTCAGTGAGCCAGGGATACTTTGGGTTGGAAGGAGCCCTTAAGGCCCATCTAGTCCAACCCCTTGCAATAGGCAGGGACATCTTCACCTAGATCAGATTTCTCAGAGCTTCATTCAACCCAATTTTGAACATTTCCAGGGATGGGGCATCTACCACCTGTCTGGGAAACCTGTGACAGTGTTTTACCATCCTCATAGTTAAAGACTTCTTCCTCATATCTAGTCCAAATTTATACTCATTTTGCTTAAAACCAATATCCATTGTCCTATTGAAACAGAACCTATTTTTCTTATAAATCCCCTTCAAGTATTGAAAGACTATAATAAGTGCTCCCAGGAACCTTTTCTTCCCCGGGAAAATTCCACATGAAAAAGAATACAACCCACACATCAGCAACACCTCCAAGGCTATAAACTTTCCTCCTGTAAAATACATAGAATCCACTTCATCTATTTTAGCATTTGAGAAGACAAGGATAACACCAGCAGTGCAGACTTGTGCTGCAAGAAGCTCTCCTGGCCATGCATACTCAGACACACAGCTTGCTCTGCCAAGTGCTTTTTCACCCATGTAAATTTTTAAAACACTGGCATGTCTGGAATAACATTCATTCTTTATAGGGCTCCATAACTTCATTATTAAGTAATGCCTCCATTAAATGAGAAAGTAGCCATGCATTTAATCTATACAGTATATTCACAGTCACATTAGCAATGCAGAGTGATATGCACTCATAAAAAAAATGCATACAGCTGTCATAATTTCATTCCTGTGCCCTTTTGTGGCCCCTCATTATTATTCCTAAAGCTTGAAGCAGTCTTAAACATCATAAAATATGCATTAGCTCATTCCATCATGTATCCTGCTCTTTATTTAGCTTGGCATTAAAGTGCTATCTTTTCATCTTGAAATGACACCTTAATAGTATGACAGTGAATATAAGGAAGGCTGTGCTTCAGAAAAAATACCTGTGCAATGGAATGCCCAAAAGCCAAAGGCAGACACTTGGACAAGGTTTGTTTCTACAAGCACACCTGCCTAAACCATATAAATAGAGCCATTCATATCAGTGCAAAGCTGTCCATATCAGCCCTTAAGTCACAGGTCAGTCTGTACAGGGTGTCATAACTGCCACTGGCAAGGGGAAAGACAAGGTGCCACAACTGCTCAAATTCCTGACATTAAACCTCTTAACTTGCAGAGAGACAGTCTGGGTCTGTACCAAGTCCAGGGACATTATGGAATACTGATCCATAGGTAACAGCTGTTCAGCTTGAAAGCACAGTTATATTCCTGCCACTTCCAGTCTCATGGCTCCTCTCTTGCCTCCATTTCCACACTCACACCTGACTCCTTTGCAAGTCACCTATCATCTCCTTTGCAAGATCTAATACTTTGGAACCTCTAAAGTACATTACAGTCTTCTTAGTAATTTTTTTCACTTCTTAATCATGAAGTCCTTTGGAAACTCATGATACAATCACTTTTTCTTTTTGTATGTATCTTAAGGTTTTATGTTCCAGCTTTACTTCTGAATGATAAGAGCAAGACGTTAAATCCAACTCTATTTCTAATTAAGAAAGTAACCGCCCATCCACAAGGCTATGGAAATAAAAAGTTCCTATTACCTCTGGATTCATGGAACTCCAGCGTAACATGTGCATCAAATCCAAGACTGAAGTAATTATTGAAGACATTGAGGGGAAGCTGTAATTAGATAATAAAAAGAGACATAAAAACAACATGAATTGAACATTTCTCCACACGCCAGGGTTTAACTATTTAAACTTGGCTCATCATGAAAGCCTACTAAGAACAAAATGGAACATATCAGGGAAATGTAAGCGAAAGGTTGCCCTGAAGGTTAGTAATGGCTTGTGGAAAATGATCAGATCCAAGAGCCTGAAGAACACAAATAGACCTATAGCACTTTATGATCGTATATGTGTCTTTGTTAACACATCAGAGGGTTCCTTATGTTGTCATTTAGATTTCCCATAAGGCTGAGCCACTTAACGTATCAGGTTTTCAAAGATTTTGGTGGCTCTTCGAGCTCAGCATGGCAAATGAAACTCCAGCTGTGTTCTTCTCGCTTCATATATAACCAGGAGCAATCCAAGTCCCAGAGAAGAAGCCCTAATCCTATTGAGGATGCATGAGGCAGGCAAGCATACATCTGGCCTCTTCATTGTTTCACACATCCAGCAGGGCTGTAGAGAGGCAACTGTAACATCCAGTAGATAAACTGGAAATTATAACTGAGAAGAGAAAAATGGTTCACAGAACAGGGAGGGTTTTAAATTTTGTAGTATTTTCGACATCTCCATACCAAATGATACATTACTATGTGATTCCCTCACAAAAATTTTCCCATTCTTCAACTACCAAGATACACTAGTAGAGATTACATGGAGATCCACATATGAAGAAGTTAAATACAAAAGTACACTATACCTTCCTGTAAAGCAAGAAACAGCAGGTACCCATTAGAAAAATCCTAAAGAATAAAATTTTACATTCTGTTTTTAGATTTGTCTAATTGGGGAATGGATAACAGAGGCAGGGTTTCTCTTCCTGCAACTAGAGAAAAACAACCATGACCTTTCTGATAAAATGCTAGAGATTTTTTTCCAGGATTGAATCTTTGACATAAATGTTCAATGCCAGGGATGTTTCAAACAAATAAATGCCTTTCACACAACTCTAGAATCACTGAAACATGAAAAGAATCAAAGGGAGAGATGCAAATAGAAAATTAAAAAGTTGCAGAACTCCCCACCCACACTGCTTAAACTGTAACCCAAAGCGGTTCATAAGCATTCTATAGTTTCCATGGCAAAAAGCAGGCTCTAACCTTACGTGCCCCATCCTCCAGCTCGTCCTGAGGCAAATCAGGGTTGCGCTCAACCTGAAGATTCCAGCGGTCCAGCTGGACAATGGTCCCATCTTCTACATGGCACAGGATCTTCGACACCGGCTCATCTGTGTAACCCTGACAGCAGAGTGACCAGAGTATCAGCCATGGATGGTGAAAACAAATCAAGTTACTCACCAATCACCTGACAGACTTTCCTCCTTTCCCAACATGCCTGAGACCCTCGATAAACATTTGATCAAGCATTTTAACAAGCTACTATTGAGGTGCACAAGTCTAGGGCAGGCAAGGTAAGGCCATAAGAAGAGGAATTCTAAGTATATTTGCCTTTCCTGGAATAAATCCAGTGCTGTAGTAAGGGATAAACAAAGAGAAACTTTAAATTATGCCTAAATTAGAAGCCTGTTTACTGTTCTTGTTACTTGGCCTGAAATACCATATACATCTATGCATACTTTTATTGCAACATCATTAGTAATTCAAAATCTCAGACTGCAAATTGAAGCAAACTGTTCTGCCAGAGTGAAGCAGACTTTAGACACAGCCCTGCCTGCTCTTTTAGCCAAAAGGAAGCTCCACCCCACACAACTAAACATGAGCAGCAAGCTGAGAACCCCCATGTAAGGGTACCCCAGCCAGTCCTTACCCCACCCCAGTTGAGGGTGCGGGCAAGGTCATTCCCCGTGCCAAGTGGAAGGACAGCCACAGGAGGTGGGGGGCTGAGTTGCAGCTCATCGAGGATGGACAGGATCCAGCCCACCTATAAAAAGGGAAATTAAGAGAACTGTCAGGAGTATTAAAGGGAAAAAGACATATTTTGATCATATCATATTCTTTTTCACAGAGAAGATCAAGTAAAAGAAATTTAAAAATGAATGAAGAATAATATGGACAATTCAGGGTAATTTTATTTTTTAAATTACCATTATGTTGAAAGAAACTCAACCTTTGACAAACAGCTATGAAAGAAAATGAGAGACACGTTAAGACAGCATGGTGTCTCAGAACTTATCCTGCCAAGCATGAACTTTCTCACAAGTCTCCCTTTCCCAGAGACCTGAGTGCTGAATTATTTCACTCAGTACAAGGCATTATATCTATAGATATACAGTATACAGATACACATACACATCTACACATACATATCCAATAAAATAATAAAATACTAGACTAAAAAACAGACTAAGGCTCAGGGTTGGAGGCTTTGGATTAGAACAATGAATTTGTCTGTTTTGTATCCTAAGCTATTAGTTATTTCTGATAGTATCTCTTCTATCTTTCTTCTGGACTATATAAAGCTTACAAATAGAAATCTAGCCAGAAGGAACAAATTACTGTAAATTATTTTGTTTTCATTAAATGGTAATTTTCAAAGGGGAGAAAGAATTGTTGCTAAAGATGTTATCAAATTTTTGGTGACTGAAATTCTTGTGCAGAAACAAAGGATTCTTTCTTAAACAACTTCTCACTTTAAAAAAAAAAAAAAAAAAAAAGTGAAGAACCTGTGCTGAATTTTTAGATAAAGAATTAATAAAAATTAACAGAAGTTTTTTTCCTGTTTCCAGTTTTCAAAGATGCAGTTTCTACTGCAAATGTGAGCTTTTAAACAGGACAGAAGACCAAAATCCTGACTACAGCTGGACTAAATTTGTCTTGCCCCAACTAATATTACTGTGGTTTCAAATATACTCTCAATCCAAACCAGGATAGCACTGGAGCTTCACAAAAGGCACCCAGCATAACATGGCCATCAGGAAAAATAGCTGGAGTTTGAAGGACTGCAGAGGCATGGCCTGATAAATATGGAAACCACCACACTATTTACTATTCTGTGGTTTTTCTTTCTCCAAGTATCTTCAAAAATAAATTTAATTTTTCACAAATGGCATTTATCAGACAGCTATTTATCATAACCAATTGTCCAATTATTAAAGCATTCATCTGGGATGTGATCCCCTATTTAATTTCATTCTCTGACAACAGCCATCTCAAGTACTTACAGCTCTCATGACCTTGGATGTCACCAAAATTATTGAGGTCTTTTAAAGGGATTTTCAGAGGTAAGTAATCCTCTCTCTTTCAAAATATCTATACTTCTTCACTGATAACAGGAGACAGAATAAAAAGTCAAGATAACATCAGTAGGGCCAGGATTTCTTAAAGAAGTTGGTCATTGTCATTGCCACTGACTTAATCCACACATCTGTACTTCAGCATCCACTGCTACAGGTATCACAATATCCACCACTTTATAAATACTTTTAGCTGATGAACAGAAACTTCAAATTACTAATTTATAAGCACAACATTGCTATTTAACTTGAGGTCACTCCTAAACCTTGTACATTAGTTGCACAATCCAGAATGGCACAGGCTACCATTTCCCTGTAAACAGAAAGCTTCTGACTGCTTTGAAAGCAAAGCTTTCCACTTCTGCCCCAGGAAGTAACAGCAAGCAGTGACAATGGAAAAGTTATAAGAAGTTCTGATTCACCTCAATAATGAGAGGTAACATCTGGTCTCATTGCATATTCATTAAGTCCATTTCAGCCAGATTTTTCATTTCTGGATGTAATGGCTTTGGGAATAACTGGATATTAATTTGTTTCAAACTGAGCAGCAGCAAAGGTAATAGTGGAGTGCTGCTCATACTAATGAGAAGGTGCTGCCACCTCTCGCTCGCACAGTTCAGCAAAGGGAAACAGGATGGTCCGACTCAATGTAGTTATATTCTTTTCTCTTTTAGTATCGTCGTGATTAATTTTTTTCCTTCTTCCTCAGATGGGAAAGAAAACAGATGGAAACACTTTTTTCAGCTGATGCCTCCTCCTGCTAAAGGACTGTCTTTCATGTTTCTTAAGAAAAGCTCATCATTCACTAGCAGTCACGTCTTACTTTCCCATGTACTAGTAATGCAGTAGTCTTATCACTGATTCATTTTTGCAGCCTTGCAGGGGAAGCATTGATATTAATAACCCTGCTGCTGGGGTTTTAAAAGAACCCACAGAAGCTGAAAAAATTCCCCCAGAAATTCAAGCAGAGACGAATTGAGAGGGGATTCAGCTGTCTACAAAATAAACCAACTGCCTTTCCATGCCCTAAATATCTACATAGATATGCTCTGTTCAATCACTGCTATTTGTGAATAGTAAAGCATTTTCCTTACCATACTTACTGTTAAAATTGCCATCACATCCATGCTGGGGAACTGAGCCCCCTAGAAATTAAAGGTAAGTTTTTCAACTGCATTTAGCACTCAGTGGCATAGACTGAGATTTAAAATATTTTCAAGTACTGTAAAGAGAATGCAGTTGTAATAACTCCATTACTCCTCATGACCTTTAGACCCTGAGCTGCAGAGTTTTTCTCCAAATGAAGGTGTCCAAATCCTTTAAAGGTTTGACCCCATTCACTTACCCAAGAACACAGAAACTCTGCCATAAAGAAAAGTACTGAACCTGGATCTGCCAGAATCTAGCAGGAGGAAGCAGAAATTAAGATGTAATGGCTGCCAGACACTAACTTAACCTTCTAGAGCCTCAGATATAATGTAAATAAGTGAGAGGAGACCAGCAAAATTAGTCTTTCTCTCTTTTAAGCTGTACAAAATCTTTATGCATAAAGGGAAGACAGCTTTGGACATGAGAATCTGCCCCATATCTACACAGGCCAAGCTACACAGAAAATTGAAAAACAGATATTAGATTTCACAAGTACAAGGTGTGTTATCTTTCCGTGCCTCTGCAGGCAGTGTAAGGTGGGAAACCCCCCACCACGAGGAGTTTATTTACTTGGCCAAAGACCATTGGACTGCCAGGTCCCTGCCACCTACCGTCCCATCCCCACCGCATGCCAGGATCCTCAGGTTTGGCACCTTTCTGTACAGCTCCAGCCTGCACAGGGAGGGAAAAGGGGGGGAAAAAAGGGGAAAAATGTAAGAAGAGTAATGCAGACATTTTTAATGCATTTTTCTGAGTGACAGTGTAACCACCACATACTGCATTTTCAAATATTCATTACTAAGAATATGAGTGGAGTTGGAAATGTAAAACCAATAGGATGTGAAATGGGGCCTTCTTCCATGTTAGGCAGCACCTCCTGACAAGTGTTTGATCAGTTTAGCATCTTCCCAGATTTTCATATTCCCTCTAGGGAGGTCAAAATCTTTCCTTTTTCTCTTACCCTAAAGCAAAAAAATTTAAACACTGAGGTTTGAAAACAATATTTAATGTTCTTCATCGTGATTTGTTGAGCTACCATCTCAGTCTTGTATAATGTGACAGCTTCTTCAACTAGTGACTGTATTTTAACACCACAGAAGGTAAGAATATGTAATAGAGTTCCTTCTCTGGATATGTGATCTAAATATCAACAGGAGAGACCAAAAAAAGCACCCACTGAAGTCCTGATCCTTCAGTTACACCCTTCAGAAAGCCATAATGAAATATTTTCTAATGACGGGGGGGACATTGACATGTAGAGGGCTGAGTGACCAGTGGACCTAACCCTCCTTTTCCCTATTACACAGCTCTGAAAAATGTATGTCTAACTTAAAGGTTCTAAACATCATGAGAGAACAGCAGCACAGGTATTTCTGCAGGAAAGTAAAAAGCTTGGGTGCCTTGAATAGGAAACACTTTGGCTGTTCTTCTACAGGCAAGTATTTGATTTTACATTATTACAGTAAAATATTTACAAAAACAACAAAGCATATTTACAAAACGTGAAAGTAGTTCTGGGCAGATGGTTAAGTAAAGCCAGTATCTCCATGACCAATACCACAGAAGGATGGTTCTCAGCCCTTGGCAGCAAGAATTAGCCATTTAAAGAGAGTTACTCTCTCCCTTGGCTTGCACTTCAACACCTGGCTAAGCTGAGTTAGTTACTCAGAGAGCAGGGACAGTTGCACAGTGCTGTCGTGTCAGTCTGGAGGCAGCCTCACCCCACTGGAATGCTCATTCATTAGGGAATGATCAGGCATTGGGATGCCAAGCAAGCCTTGGAGCCATCTGGACCTGGCTCTGTCTGGACACAGGGGAAGCTCCTGACCTCACAAAAGCCCTCACTGCAGCCATTCCCCTTGCTACCAAAACCTGGATATGTTAACCTCACACAGTCACTAATTCAGCCAAGCTAGATCTTTTCCTGTTTTCCTGACCAGACCAGAAATAGGGTGCACAGCAATGAAGGCTCCAGTACTTACGCGTCTCTTGGCCCTTCCTGAGAGAGATCAAAGACCTGGCGTGGATTCAAATACCACATAAACATTTGGAGAACCTTGGTGCCCTGGCAAGGGAGAAAAATCAAAGGCAGGGGAGTTATGAGCAGTTGAATGATTATTTGAAATAACAGTGTGCATTATTCTCTATATTTCAACTGCTGTTCTTTTTTTGTGCTTCATAAAGCAAACATAAAACAAGAAGATGAACTAGAAAGTGGCATAGCAAATGACTGCTCTGTAAAATAGCAATCCAGGACAAGGTGCACATGCAGGCATATAGACCAATTTCAACAACACAGATCACTAATGGTCCATAGGAACAGGCATTTGGGGTCAGACCAAAGGTTCATCTCCCACAGCAACCTGTTCTCCTGCTTCTCACCACCTGCAACAAGAAGAAACCTCTGTTATCCCACCTCACCCTCAGCTATCCATGACAGAAAGAAGTTGAACAAGATTGTAGCCAAAGTCTCCATCACATTGAGCACTGTGCTGCCCAATGTCCAAGCAATGACAGTGTTCTGGCCTCTGTCATCACCACGATGATCATTCATAATTGTATCCTCTACCATCTAATGAAGCAGGAGTCAAGGACTTTGTACAGCTGCCCTAATGGTCCCTCACTTGGTGCAGTGTGGCCAGCCCATCACCTAAAGGTATAATTTCTGTTTTCTCGAACTCTGGGGTTCATATTCCCACTCAAATTCCTTCCTTCACATTCTGCCCAGACACAAAGTGACAGGATCTCTTACTAGCAGCAGAGAGCTAAGAACTCTATGGGCTGAGCTTGCACTCTAATTTAAAGAATGCCTTTCAGACATGGCCTGAGGGTACACATCAGAAGTTTTCCACAGCTCTCCCTTCCTAGGGATGGCTCTTCTGCCTGACAGCTTCCCTGAAGAACCAAGAATTGCAGTCATAGTACCTAGGAAAAGTTATAAGAAGAGAGAAAATAAATGTGATATTTGCCGTAAATATTCTTCCAGTCTCAGCTGTGTGCAGTTCATAGAACTCTTGAACCAGAGGGAGATACAGGACTTCACAGTTTTCACTTCCAAATATCTCCTCCAATCTGTGTAAATATTTAGCATCTACAACATCCTATTGCAAGGAGTTTTTCACTGAACTACAGACTGCGAGAAGAATCAGCTTTTTCCTTTTGTTTTCAATCAGTCTACACAGTTCAATTTTATATCCTCCCTAATTCTCACAGAGGAGAAAATGAGCAGCGCCTATACTACTCTCCATGCTCTATAGGCCTCTGTTGTATCTTACACCAATCTTTTCTATTTCAAGGAATAGAAAAAGTTTATCGAAAGGCACTCAATATCGAGATTCTTCAGTATTCAGAAAGTGGCAGAACCAGGAAAATATTCACTTGGGTAAGTATTCATTCCAAGAATCCTAAGGAAGAAGTCTGCTGCATTTTAATCACTGAAACTTGGTCTCTGTGGTACAGTACAAGACCACTAATGATTTTTTTAGGTGCCAGAGGAATATGCCATTTCAAATTCAGTCATTTCAACAGTCTTTCCTAGCAAAGCTTAGTTTTTGCACTAAGTCTAAAGCCTCACTGGAAACCTAAATTTTCTGTGGCAAGATGAAATCTTCTGAAAACCTCCAAACGATCATTTCAGATTCCTTTCAAGAATCTGAAGATAGGAGTACAACCACTCAAATACTCAAACATCCATTCCATCCAACACTACTGAAGTAGAAAGGCCATTCCACAGCAAGGACCTCTTCTTGAGGAAGGTCTTCAGGCTTCTTCAGGCACGGAGCCCATTCTATCTGACTGGCCAAGAAATAGTGTCATTTGCAGAAACCCTGATATTAAACTTAAATGTTGCAATCCAGACTCAGCTGATACCCTTACCTGATTCCCTCCACTTTTTGGATTGACGAAGACCAGCAGTGGCTTCATGAGTGGAGAGGAGATAGGCTTTATCACAAAAGGCCGGCCTTTGTTATCCTGAGAAACAGAGGCAAGAAACAGCTTTAATACAAGTGATGTATGTTTCTTTGGCATAGCACACAGAGAAGACCCAACCTAGTTCTGACAAAACTACCTCAGGTACTGGAAATAGTATAGCCATGTCAATGTGGTGCCCAGCCAAGAGTAATTTATCCAGCTGAGATAACAAAATAAAATAGGAGGGGGAAAATATCATTTCAGGGTAGCACACAACTATTTCAAAATTCTTTCGAGATTATTTCTGACCTATTCCCTGCAATTATTCACACAACACAAATACTGTGTCAGATGCAGTGTTATTACTAATACAGATGTTTTTTCCAAAGGAAAACAGAATGGGATGTTACTTATTCCATTAATTTCATGTAACAGAGAAGTTGCATAAGCACTTATTTGCAAATAATCTGCTTTCAAATTCTTGGCCTTGCTGCCTTTCCACCTTTGAACAAATGCCACAGATCCAACATGACACATCACTAAGAAAACTTTTTGCCTCCCTACTCCCTAGCCCCTGCAAGACACCCGAGAGCCCAGTAATGAGGGCACTCTCCTGGACTCTAACAGACAGAGATTCCATTTTTTGGGATCTCCAGAGGTCTTTCAGGTCTTCCCATCTTTCAGGTCTGCAGTTCTCCCACCATGCAATAAAGGACTTGAGTCTGAGAGCCCTGGCTATGCAGGTGAGTCCACCTCCACCTCTCCCATGAGGATGTTTGTCTATATAATTAATCCACTAGAAAGGATCTGGAAACAAGGTCTTCTATAAGACACATGGTAAATAAACCAATAGATCAATAAACTGCTTTCTCTCTCTGTGGTCCAATTTTAATACAAGATCCCCTGAAGAAGATATTCTACAATGGGTCACATCTAGACCACAGCCTTGCATCAATGCACTCACCATGGGTTTCACAACCTCAGTTTCACACACTGTTCTGCTTAGTGGAAAAAAGGGTGTGAGCTGAGTTTCTTACATACCAAGGGAATACTCTTTCATTAGGGTGCTGGTCCTTCTGGAGTCTGGTACATTGTTTCTTGAAAAAAATCAACCCAGAAAATAAAACTTTTCATACAAGTTTTGTCTCTTCTAACAACAAATTCAATATCATGGAATTTCCCAGGGGGAAAAATACATTAAACACTTCAGTGAAAAAAAGGAAAAAAAACTTTTAATTCTGTGTTTAGACATTTAAACAAAAGGAGCGTGATTTCCAAAGCACTTGAATACCTACTTCGTTTCCTCTTTTGCTGGTTTTTCTTTTAAAGGACGTTCTCTTCTTTCGTCTTGTTGAAGTCTTTAAGGAGTTCTACATCAAAAGAAAAAAGAATACATGAAAAGCAAAACCAAATTTAGAAGACAGGCCCAGACAGAGCCCCTTACGAAGCTCTTCCATGCATGTCCACTTGGAGAATGATAAGAGTATCTGGCACATGCTCGAGATTTAAATTACATGCGCTGCATGCTTTACACTTCCACACCACCGTTTATGGAGAAAGCCACACACGGAGACCAGACTGGTGCTTTGGAACTGGAAACTTTCCCACGCTGTGAGGGGGGAAAAAAGATCAGATGCTCCCATAGACTCACATAACACCACATGTTGTACCTGCCAACCCTCCCAATAGGGGTAGGAGACGCCCGTTTCCCCTTCGGGGCTCCAGTCTCCTGCCCAATCAGGCTCGTCTCCTGGTATGGAGACCACCTGCATAAAGATGTAATAAAAAAACATGATAAATAAGATATTTTTCATGTTTTTTTGTTTGCTTTTTTTTTTTTTTTTAAGGAAAGAAAACAAGTTTTAGCTCTGGCAACCATTATGACTCAACATAACGTAGGCCACCATGGCATATGATGCTGGCACTGTAGAGTTAGTTCCAGCCTAGCAAGAAACTTGTGTAATCATCTGCTAAGGAACAAACTGAATTGTTAATTTTTAAGGATTTAAGTAAAGAAGGTGTTTGTGGGGTGATTTTTGTTGTGTTTTAAAATAACAGCATCTCTTAGCTACATAGAAAAAAAATGTACCGGTGCTGGTATTTTTGCAAAACCTATTAAAATAGAACCTATGTCAAGGCTGTTCTCCAGAGAGATGACAATCTCCTCAGTGACACTGAGTAAAAAGGTCTTCTGGTGTGATAAGACCAGTCCAAAAAGGGGGAATTTTATTATATTTTTTTATTTCTTTTAATTCACTAATTGAAGTTATACCTGCAGGAAACCCTAACCATTTCCATAATTTAAATTTTGTCTTATGGGAAGTACTCCAAATATTTTTGCAGTATTTCAACTTCTAGTCTAACCATCACAAGGAAACAAAGTAGCATGAGGCGTTAGAAGAAAGTTCATTAATTTATTTATTTTTTTCCTGGACATAAGAGAGAAAGCAAGATTCACTCAGCTCATCTGAAAGCTCATTTCTGTCCTGACCTTGATCAGAAGTGTACCACTAATAAAAGCCAACAAGCAGAGATCATCAAATCTATAAAAAATGATGCTTATTCTTAATCCTGCTTGCTGTCCAACAGCAACAGGAATAGCTACTAAGTTTTGTTTAATACACATCAACCACCTTCAGAATTTCAGGCCTTGAGAATGACTCACCATAACACGAGTTAATGCTTCCACATCCCTGAGAAGAAAAACTAACAGCTATCTAACTGAAATACCTAAAGGCATTGTCCTCTATCATGTAGACAAGAAAAGCCTGCCATAGAGTACAGGGTCTTAAGCTCTCAGCATTCCTGGAGAAGGAAATAGTCATGCCTTATTGCTTACTGAAAATACTGAAGACAAGATAACTCTGTAGAGCAATTTCATGAATTTGCCCTTTTAGACCATATTTTGAGAAACCACCTAAAGAAGTGTTCACAGGTTCGTAATCTTCCCTACTCTGATATAAAGTGATCCTGAAAGCATGATAAACCATAAAGCCTGCACTGACTACCAAGTGCATCAGCAATCCCATCTGCAAGGTCTTGCGTTGCCTTGCCTCAGTAGTTATATTGACTGCAGGCAAAAGTCTTAATGTCAACAGAAAGTCATGGGGGCATTACATTCAAAGCTGCCTCCCATGGTGGCCTTAGCCCAGTTCCTCAGGCATTCTCTGAAGGATTCTCCCTGGACTGGGGCAAAACACAGGTCAGAGAGAGGAGATCTAGCATATCCATGCTCTTGTTAGCAGCGTGCTGAAAGCTCACACGCATATCAAGGGTAAAGACAATTCATAATAATATAAATTAAATAAATTATTAAATAATTATTTAATAAAACCTTATTATAACAGAATAGTTTAAAGAATGCTTAAAAATAGTTGTCATTAAATCTCACTATAATGTACCTATCAGTGGGGTGGGAAAATGCATACAGGTATAATAAAGAAACAGTTTAAGGCTAAGCCTCCATTCATGATTATAACCATTTTAATTTCCATACTCAAAAAGGCACTAAATGCTGCATCTCAACAATGTTATTTCATCTCCTCTTTTTTTTTTTTTTTAATTTTTTTAAACATGCCTACACCCATGGTGTTAACAGTACCTAAAGCTTTGCTACAGTAAATGCATCCATGTGTCCCTAGCAGATGAACCGCAAAAAGCCGCTTAGACGTACACAGGGTTTCTTTGCAAACATGCAGAAGAGTAACAGCCAAAGAGTATCAGCAGTCTTTGCACACTGAAGTGAAGAAATGCATACATAATATCTTGTTCACAGAACAAGTAAAGAGTATTTTGTAAATATATGTTATTCAACAAGGTACCTAATAGCAAAGCATACCTTTAAAGGGGCACCATAAGTAAATCCTAACTTCCCTCTAGAGAGGAAAACTCTGTTTTGTGGATGTCAGTTTGTCCATCTTCAAAAAGAGATTTTTCGTATTATTGAATGGTCAGTATAGCTCTCAGAAAGCTTAGACGGATGGAGTCCTTCTTCTGTGGTGGTAGATGGTGTAAAAGCTATGGACTATCTCAGACAAATCCAATCAAACCTTCTAACCTTTACAACATTTCATCCTCAGTTTTCAAAGGCTTTTAGTGCACTGATTTTCAAATTACTTAAACAATGAACAGCATCTGGGAAGGTCAATATTGACCATCTTCTGGTTGTTCACTATCAGACAAGCCAGCTCCACTCAGCAATTGAGGAAATAAAGAAATAAGCCCAGAAATGTAAGTATTCACTAGAGCTAGTTCACAGTCCTCAGAGGAGAAGAAAACACCAAGTTTACTCACCTTGAACAGAAAAACAGGAATTTTACAATTACTGCCTTTGTCTTCCCAAACAGAAGACAGATTAAATCAGTAAATCCATCAGTCAGATCCTCTTTATCATCTACTTTTTTCCCACAACACAAGCATATGGCAACTCCACTGCCAGAGCTAACACCACTTTGGCTACCAAACCTCACCTATAACAAAATTTCACCAGTCAACAAGGGTGACCTGCTTCACAAACTGGGAAATGGAATTGTTTTGAACCCCAGAAAAAACAGAGCTGGTATCAAAGCACTGGTAACAATACAGAAATACTGGAAATCAGTAGAAAAGCTACAGAAGTGGCTCACATTACAGATAACATGGAAGAGGTATTGGGAGTTTTCCATTCATGTAACAGGGTCATTACACACAGGGCTACCACCAATTCCAAAACTGAACCATTCTGAATATTCTTCATCTTGCAATCAATTGCTTACAAGAAGCAAAAGCTCCCCATTTTAGACCATAAGTTGTCACTTAAATTTTTTCTTAACCAATTACTCTATGATTCTTTACTAGCAGAACATTGTTGGTTACAAGACACAGAGTGCGGTCTTTGTGCAAGACTAATATTTGAAAGGTGGTGACCCACGTTGTACAAAATAAGCATGGAAAACCATATTTGTGGCAATCAAAAAATAAATTATAAAACAGGGCAAGGTTTTGCTACAAAATGCCATCTTATTTACTTAAAAGAAATCACAAACAAACAGGATGCAGGCACCACTAAAATCAATTTTATATGAGCAGGGAATTCAGTTCAGGAGTTGTCTGTGACCAATGTAAGTAGTTAATTAGAGCTGAGGAAATATTTTATACCCAAAAAGCTTCTAGCCATATTTATTCTGACTGTGGAATATGGGAAAAACAGATTGTTGGTTACACATTCATTTTTTTAATGTGAAATTACAAAGACTTGTAAATATTGTGTTTGTACTTTCTGGATCAAGTGATGTGAATATTTCATAGTGTTTACCAAACATTTCTATACGCTGAAGAGGGTCATAATACATAGAAATAGAGCTGGCCAGAAACAGCAGGAGAGGAAAAATATTTCCTGAGAAAACAGTAAATAAGGAAACAAAACTTCTGCCAAAAATCCTGCCAGAAGACACATCCAAAAGATACAACACTATTTTCTGAAGTAATAAGGATGCATTTCCCATAACTCAAATAGCTACTATTGGGAAGCTTCATGAAAATGCATCCATTGTCTGTGTTAAATACAATTTTGATCTATTTAATGCTTCAGCTACTCAAGATAAGGTTTTGCATGCTACTGACCATGAATTTTAAGGACTAGAGATGTGATGGCAAGTTAATAATGAAGTACTTTCTCTGTGCTCATGAATCAGGTGCACAAAGCTAACAGATACTTTATTTTAGTTTAATATTTTAAGTTGTTATTTAGAAGATTTTTTCCCATAAATTATAATTACCTAGATTAGGTCTCTTCTTTAATTTGAAGATTTCCCAAAAAAAAAAAAAAAAAGTCAAGAAAGAAAATCCTCTACAAATGTTGTAAGAGAGGTACCCTGCTCAAATCAAAAGAAAATGACACATCAGGGTTTGTTTGATTTGGTTTTTTTTTTTTTTGGTTTTTGATGGGGTTTTTTGTGGCTTTTTTCTTTTTTACTAAAAATTAAAATAAAAATTAAAATGATTGATGAAAAGCTTCTTTTAGTAGGGTTAAATATGAATACATTGGTCAAATACTACACAGCTGCTGAAAATTAGCCAAGGATATTAAGTCTCTGCCAAGGACTCAAACATTTTCCTCAGTAGAAGAAAAAGAAGTATTTTTCTGGAGGAGACTGAGTAAAACAGAGAAAGAAGAGTGTGGGGGAAATCTTCAAATGGCAAAAAGTCTTTTTTCTCAGAATGGAAGTGGCTAGGAATCTTGGGTCTCTTGAGCTAAAGGAGAAATAGAGTCCTCTTTGGCTGACTTTTTGGTTACTCTATCTATATATTTCCCCTTCCCTCTGCCCCTTGTCTTTAACAACCAACATCCTACTCATGCCCAAATCTGTCACATCCCTAAATTAGAACTAAAGTCACTATTTAGGCCTCAGGTCTTTTCCTGGTTTCATGGGCTTTTGTCTTAGTGCCTTGGCTACAGCCTGAACTTCTTAGCTTCCTCCTGACAGCCAGGAAGCAGAGTCAAAAAGCCCAGGTCACTTCCCAAGAATGGACTGAAATAAAGAATATTATTCTGAAATAAAAATTTAACCATCATTTCTGACTCTCTGATATGTTCAGTGTTCAGTGTTTGTTTCTTTCAGCTCAACTTGGAGTAAAAACAAACTTTCAAATTAAAAATTATTCTCGCACAATGTGAACCTCCTTTTAATTTTTGGCCAGCTTTTGGATGTCTTTTTTCCCTGTTGTGCTCAGCAGTGAATTACCCTCTCCAAGACCTACCACATCCATCACAAAAGCTTTGAAGTCCAATTCTTGTTACATACAACTCAATGAGCATGTGGGTTTACTGCTGACTGCACAAGCACTGGTGTAAGATCTGATTCTTTACACGTCCATTAAAGGCAAATTGAGAGGGATGCCAGTCCAGACACAGCCAATTCTTACTGAAGTGAATGTTTGTGCAGTTTTTCCCCGTATTTGCTCAGCTCTATTTAATGGAACATTCTTGACTGCCTACCACACAGGGGATGACTTGCAGTATGCTTGCTGAACTCACGGGAACAACTCTGAGCTGAATTAGCTCAGAACAAGTCATGTTTGTTGCTAATCATCCCAAAGAGGGAAATTTACTGAAGGACTTGATGGAGGGGAAAGAGGATATAGGTTCATAACCACCATGGATGTATGCTGGGTTTCAGGGATAGAGACAGGGTAGAACAAGCATGCCTTGGTGAAGGAGGACCAAGCAGAGAAGCCAGGCTGGCCCTGCACAGCCAGACAGGCCCTGGACAGCCAGACAGCTTCAGAAACAGACATCAGCATGCAGTTACCTGAGGTTTCTTCACCTTAATGATCCAGGTAGGAGGCACAATGACAGCAGCATGGGCCCCCAGGGAACATGGCTCCTCAATGTGATGTAGCATGAAACAGGTGACTTTGTTATGAAACTGGAAGAGAGGGAAAGAGTAGAGTCAAGAAAGAGGACAAAAAAGACAAAGGGGAAGCCTGGAGAAGAAGAAGAAGAAGGTGATGGTACAAAAACTGGAACAATATTCCCAACTCCACCATCTTCAAGTCCTTCAAAGCATGGAGATTCAGGACATGCGACTAAAGATTATCTTCCTAAGCCATGCCTTCTCAGGAAAAAAAAAGCGAAAATCCACAAACAAAAAAAAATCAAGACAAACAAAAGCACCAAACCAAAAAAAAAACCCAAATCACACCTAGTTAAACCCAGATCACAGTCTCCTGAAGTATTTTCCACTTACCGCTAGTTTGCACCAGGAGCAACTGATGGCCACAATCTCTTTACTATGGAAGGAAAATTTCTGCTGAAAGCCCTAGAATAACCAGGAGGAAAAAATAGGATTAAATTCCTCTTGACTATAAGAAAATATATACCTCTAACTCTAGCCCGGTGAGTGTGCTAGGCAAGCAGATTTTTGGGGGATAAAACAATTACAGGAGGTAAACGGAGAAGGTTCTTCCACTGTGATATATTCACACAATCCTTTTAAAAGGATTTATGCAAAATTTTATGCTTTCCCTTAATTTTTTTTTAGTTAAAAACAATGGGAGAAATAGAGAAGAAATTACTATTTTAGTTTTTAACGGATTTCTACAGATATGAAAGTTTAAGATTTTCTGTTGAACAAAGTATTCTGTCATTGCAGCCTTTTTTGTTCCAAATATAAACAAGAATTTGAATTTCCCTTTTTTTTTACTATAGAGTAGAATTACCATTTTTACGACAGAACAAAATTAACTACAATGTCTCTCTGGGAATATTCTGACAGGGAAATGAAGTCATTAAGTTTATAGTTTTATTGAACTGACTCAGGTTAAAATCTTTCCAGTAAATTCCAAAAAAAACCCAGTATGGTCTGATTCAGATCACACAATTAAAATAAAATATTTATTTGCATTTTTAAAGATAGAAAAGCCCACCCCAACTAGAAAATTTATTCTCCTAAAGAGGAGCTTCTTTCTGTAGAATGCAATATGACTGTGCTGTAAATTCTAAGGCTGGAAAAGACAATTGGGTCATATATATCCTTTGGCATCTAACACAGGCAAAAAACAATAAAATATAGTCTGTAATTTTGAGCTGAATTAAATCTTATTTTAGTCACAGAAGAAAATTGATTTGGGTTGATGGCTGGAGAGATGGAAAGTCCACAATTTCAGTGAACAGTTTGTCACAATTGCCTTTACTACTTAGATTTTCAGATTTTCAGCTGGTTGGATCCTTTACTCATCAATCCTCTCTACCTCTGTAAGTAGCCCATTACCATCCAGCATTTTCTAATTCAATCTCTCTACCAAGTGATGAATTTGCAAGCCAGTTTTGTTTTCAACAAGCTGAGTAATACCTAAATCTCCTACATGCTGGACAATGCCAAAGATCCAATGCAAAAAAAGTTCTAAACTGATTTAGTAACATCTAACAGGTCATTGCCTCACTGCTTCTGATTAAAGTCCTTCTTATCCTGCAGGACAAATGAGCCCTATTACTGCTCAGTGAAATGACAAGGTCGAGCACACCAAGAAGGAGAATTAAATAAACAACAACAAAAAAAAACCATGCAGAGATGACTTGGTCTTCTTAAGCGATGGATCGAGCTGCAATCTGTCTAAACAGGGTGGCTGAGGACAATTACACTGATACTCAGAAGAGGAGGAGTCCACCTGCCTGCCCAGAATGCAGAAGCACATCTTGCAGCTCCACAGGCAGGTGTCCCAAGCATGCACTCAAACCAGTTTGCCACATGAGCCTCATCACCAAGACCAGCTCTTGAAAAGGATTGTGTCACCTCTGGCTAGATTTTTTTGGGTTTTGTTTCAATACTTCCCCTAATGCCTCAAGGTTTATATTCAGAGAAATTCAAATAGTAGATTCTTCATAACAATGGTGATTTGGCATATTCAGGTTTAGCAATGGAGAGTAGTGAAGTGGATTAACAAATACCAGCTGGCCAGACCCTTCTGGCTAGGCACACCTTGTCTGTCATTCAGTGAGAGCATAAGAACAAGAGTGACAGCAACTGTGATACAAGTGCTGGAACAGAGGTCTGACATGGGACAAAACACTCTTTCATCTGCTTACTCTAGTGCTTCACAACGTTTCTCACAAATCTCACTCCCCCTTGTTCCAAAGTGCATTAAAATAAAAAATAATTATTTCAGTCCCTCGTGGGCACAAAGTGTTTTGGTTTTTTCTGTTCTGTAACATCCGGGGGAAAACTCTTCTCTCCCAAATCTCCACTAATAAAAGCCTAAATTCACTACATTAATTCCACAACCCATCAGCTGTGCATTTTAAACATATGGACTGAGCAGCTTGTCTGGTTCTGGATGGATTGTTTTTCATTTATTTACTAAGTCATTTGGCTTTTAGGGAGTCATTAGAGAAAATGATACAGCAATAAAAACATATTAATGATAAGTAGCAATAAACCACCACTTTCCTTCCTCAAATTGCTTTACAAATGTGAGCTGATTCTTCCTAAGGATACAAGTTTCAGGTAAGATAGCATTTATTTGAAAGCTAGCTTTACAAATAAAACAATTTATAAAATTGATAAAATAAACCATGCACTGTAAGACACAGTGAGATTTGACAGGGACTACTGGACTGAAACATAGGAACCCTCCATATTTCACTAGAAATTATATTTTCTGCCTTCTCTGAGAGAGAAAGAACACTGAATTTCAGATGTCTTCAATCATGCAAAGAGGTCTTCTGCACCAAATTAGAAATTTTGAGATAGAAAATGAATTTCACCTTTTTGAGAACATCAGCCTAACAGTATATGATTAGCACTGATTGTCCAGTAACAAATCCCTCCACAACACATGAAACCCCATGTTGTGAGCTGCTCTTGCAGTTGCGCACACCAGAAAAAATGTACTTTTAGGAAAAGAGCACCTGAATGTCCACAAAGCCAGCTTGTGTTGATAACTCAACCTGTCTGAATAGCCTGGATTAAAGTACAAATTAACATAGACACCTGTGCAGCAAAAACAGCACATAGGGATTACTAGTTCTGGATTTTTTATATTCTCAGAAGTATTCATTATTGAAGACTATTTTCACACCAGTGTTAGGGCTACTAATAATATTTTTTGCAAGAATTTTCCTACAAAAGATTTTCTCTTTTTAGCGCTCTTAGAGATACCCTAATGCAACACAACTGTAGGAGGGTCAGGTATTATTACAACTCAAATTCAGACTGCAACAGAAGCACTTGGATGGTGATCTCTGTTAAAACAACAAAGAACTATGGCCTTTCAAACACTAGAAATTTCAGTTTTAACTTTACATTCAGCTCTGTACCAATCCACAGGCCTTTAAAGGGACCAGTGGCAGAGACTATGTAGACACACACTGCATCTGTATGGAAGATACCCCACTCTGGACACCACAGAAGATTAAAGAAATAGTGTTTGTTTAGCATTACAGTCCAAAATGTGTTCTCAGTCTCAGAAAACCCCTCAGCCACTCCTAACTGGAAGCATACAGGCAGAAGATTCCTTTTCATTCATCCTTAAGCTTCTATTACTGCATATAGTTATTAAATGGATGCTAGACCACATGGTCTGAGAATCTTTATGTCATATTGCAGAAAGATTAAAAAATTATCCTGATTGCTCTGATGACCCCAGGTAACAAACAGCTAACAGCTATGAAAATGTCTTTTTTTTCCACGCCTTCAAGAGAAAGAAAAGAATTATTAAACATCATGAATGGTGTGGGATGCCATGGGAACACTTAATTGCCATCCCTTCAAACACAATAGCTGTGAAGTATTAGGAAAAAACCTAATGTGTGAGAGGTTTGAAATAGTCAAATGTAGCTCTTCTCATAGCATGTAGTTAAGTTCAGGAATTTCTTGCTAAAGGATGCTGTAAATGCTACAACTTTACATGAACTCAAGGTTCAACAAGGCAAGACCACAGGAAAGAGATGAACATAGACTGTTAATTATAAAGGCACAATATCTGGAAATTCATGAGACAAAGACAGAACTAGATTGCTTGGTTACACTGCACATCCCAGGCCCCTTTCCCTGGCACCAATTTCTCTATATAATACTTCAGCAATAAGTCAGTGAAATCACCCTTGGGAAGAAGAGTAAAAAGCTAAAGCCTAGATGAGTTTACATAAGCTGCACTTGCACTAGCAAGTTAAGTGTAACAGGGTAGCACAGGCTCTGTTAGTACTCAAGAGATTACACACAAGTATTTTCAGGAAATTTTACTTTGCATTAGTTGTAATCCGGTCCTGCGGACTGAATTCTCACCAGTAACTGCAGAGTGAACTTTCAATTATGTTTAATCTAAGGGGAATTCAGTTCATTTGTTACAAGAATGTCCCACATGTGAACCACTGTAAGTGATGACAACAAGGAGAACTCAAACTGCACTTCTGACATAAGGTGGAACATTGACTGACCCCTGTGTTCTCAGTTTTTCAGGAGGTGTCAGCCATGGCACATAATGGCACAATATAAAGCCATGAGGCTATGCTAAGGATATGGAGTGCATTAATTCCTGTCTACTTGCTTATGATTTGAAGCATGAGATGGGTATTTCCTGAAAACTTTCTTTATGTGAACTGTAATTAATGATCATTAAAATACTTAACCATCCCATTCCAGGCATGGGGTAGGACTATTATACAACAAGATCTACCAGAATCCTTCAGTATTCCATGATTAATACTTTTTTTATTGCTTTAAATTTACTGTCATTCTATTTCAATGATAGTTTCCCTTTTCTTGCAAGATAAGATGTAGTGAAATTCATCAATTTGAGTTTTAGAATAATAAAGGTGGTTCTTACTTGGAGGTTTTTTAAATGTTATACCACAGCACATGCATGTTGCTGTAATAGGAGTCTCCTTCGCCAATAAATATAACTGATTTGTTTTTGTTATATTTTTTCTAATTCTTTGTTTCCTGGCAAAGAACAACTCTACTAGAACATACTCGTGTTGTCCTTAACCTAATATTTCTTATTAAAGGGGAAAACTGATATTTTCTCTGAACTTTTCTATATTCTCTGCTTGATGGTAGGATTTGAAGACTTATATCAACCAAGGCTGCCCATGGGAACATACCCAGCACAATTTTTGATATGATACCTAGTAAGTACTCTCACTGCAAAATCAACTCCAAATGCCTGTAGGAGAGACCCAGGCCAAGAAGGCAGAGAAGGATGGCAAAGTCATACCCTAAGAATGCTGTGTGTAAACTGTCTTGCTGCACTATTCCCATGGTACTTGCTATAAAAGGGCATTACATTTTTATTGCATGTCCTGTTGCAGCTGGTAGCTGACAATCTGCATGAGTATACAGATACAAATCTCATTTTCCTCTGACTGAAGTGCTGTGCCATGGAGACGAGACATGGACTTTCTTACTAGTTGTAAAGAGGGAGGCAAAAGTATAATATAGTGCTAAAAAAATGAAATTAAATCCCTGTAAATTTTATTTTTAAATATCTCCCAATATATTTCAGAGGCTCATCATATTTCAGAAGAGAGACCTTCAGTATCTAAAGTACTTCTTCCCTCTTTTTATAACTTTTTAGAAATAAACTTTTACAATATATGAAGCAGAGGAAGCACAAAGCAGTCTCACAAATCTTAGAGTCTGCTGGGGCATAAAGAAAGCAACAGCCTTTCTTTTCCAGGAGCCTAAAAAATAGGGCATCATAATTTTGGCACAGAGGACAGTACTGCAAGACCATCATATTGGTACAGGGTTAGCTTAGCAATTAAAAAGGCTCAAGGAGTCACAGCTTTCCTCCTCCTCATTTTCAGCAGCCAGTACACCACAACCTCCCAGGACAAATGATGTGCTCATTCCTGCAGATGCAGCTGCCTTTCTCTTCCCACATGGGAATCAGGACTGTAATGCTCAACATCTCAGGCTTGTCACTAGCTATTAAAAGAGGCCAAGTGTTTGTGAGAGAAAAAATTGCAGTGACTAGAAGGACCTACTGGCTACCCTGAATTCCTAAGTGTCCTGTGTCGTGCTTGTGCTGTGCTGGAAATCTTACCTTTCCACACTGCTTACATTTGCCCTCCTGCCTCCGCCGGTGCACCCAGTGATGCCGCACAAAGTTCTGCAAACAAGGACATAAAAGATGCATTATAGGAAGTATTGGCACCTTGCACTCAGTGGTACCATCTATGTGAAATTTGTTAACAGACACCAAAGAAAAAGTCCCTTCAGCCAACAGAGTAATTCCTGGAGCAAAATGTGCAGGAGGCACTGCAGGAAGCCTCAAAAACCACCAAAACTGTATGAGGAATAAGGACAAGGTGGTGTTTTCTTTATCCATGTTGAAATGAGGCCAGAACTACTTCCTCAGTCTTCAGAATTTTAAATGTTTGATTTTATGTTTCAGAGGGAACTGAACATACATCTAGAGGGAAAAAAAAAAAAAAAGACGAAGAGAGAGCAAGTGAAAGGAGGGCGAAATGGGTTTTTTAAAAGCCAAAAAAAATCCAAAAATACTAGCTAAAAAAAATGCTACCAAAAAATGTAAAAAAAGGAAAAAGACAGAATAACTGAAAGAATGGGAAAAAGACAACAGAAAGTGAAATGGTTTCTGTCAATGTAAGCAGTAGTGCTTCAGCTAGAATTCATTTTACATTTATTCTGGAGAGGGGAACATGTTCCACTGGGAACCAATTCTCTCTCTAAGACTCCTGTCAATCTAAAAGCACTACTGCAGCTGCACACCAGGGGGATCAGCACACATGTTGAATGAAAAGTAATCGTCATTTGTCCATTACTTACTTCTCTTGGAGATCTGGAGCCTCCTTCTCGGAAAGTCGGTTTGCAGCGAAAATTAATCTGGCATTGAAATAAAACTGTTAGAACTGCAAGTGAGCTGAAAGAAAATTTATTCCGATATTTTTATCTAGGCCTGACTTCCAAAGTATTTATTATCTATTAAAATACTAGCTTCACTAGGTGAAAAAAAGTAACTTCCCTATATGTCAGAAAAATCTCTTTTCATATGCCATATTAATCCTCCTTGCTGGACCTCTACAGAGCCCCCATCTTCAATAATGCTATTGCTGCCTACTGAGTTCAATATTGCCTCCTTCTTCTAGAAGGAAAACACTTTATCTGTTTTGTTTTTCTGAAGAACATTTGCAAACAAGTGCACATTTCAGCTTAGGTCTCCAAAGTTAGTAGGTACTGGAAATTTCACTCTTTTTGCACAATTATCTTTATGTCTTCACAAACAAAATCTGGAGAGAAATTGACATTTACATAAAGAACCATGCAAATTCTCATAGATTTCTGCCTTTTCCTTAGATAAAGACGTTTTCATCCACCTCCTCAACCAGAAATCATTTGGGGAGCATTTTATTGCCTCAAGCAGTGGTGTTGCCACTCCACAGAGGACAACAGGAGCTCTCATGAATGGAAAACATTTCAAAGAAGGTGAAAAGAAAAAAAAGCATTTAATAAACAAGAAGGCAGTCCTATGAGAAAAAAATAAAAGTTGTGAGAAAAGGAAAACAATAGAAACAAGGATAGACAGATGTTGACACTAAAAAAGACACTGAAGAAGTGAGAGGCCTGCAAAAAGTCTAAACTATATGTGAAGCATGGATGTACCAAATGAAATAAATTCAGGTTTGAGCTGACTACCCTTCAAAGAATTAAACATTTTAAATAAGGCACAGCTATGCTTTTGTTAAAGGTAGCATGACCAAGTTTCTCCAAATTTAAATACAACCCTCCCCAAATAAATTAGTTCTTCCCTCATATAATACTTTGCCTTCAAAGTAATAGCGCTAAGAGAAAAATAAGAATAAGGAGGAAAATAATTTTTTTTTAAAGGCACAGACAAAAAAAAGTAAGCAAAATACCTAGTATGTATAAAGAAATAAAAAGCATTGTAATATTATTCTTCTTCCATTGCTCTTCACCTGGATTTGAAATTTGTTTCACTGCTCAGTCATGGCAGGCTAGAATGACCCAGTTTATATTTATTTTGCTTAAAATGTGCACCTTTTCAGAGAGGGCCAAGCAGAAGACTTATGTACTAGTTTTAAACTTTATAGACTTTATAACAGCCCTCTGCCAAGAAGTGGATTTCCTGGTCTCCAAAAGAGCACAGAGAAGCTGGGTTTTATCTAAGTGCTCATTTTCTCTGGCTGGCAATGCCACCAACTCACTGGGCTATGGGAAGTCGGCGCTGCTGGTGATGAAGGAAGTCATGAAAAATTCACTGGTAACATTTTGTGCTGAAAGCATGTGCTACTGTTAATTTCACTGTGGATAAAAGCATCGGGGGTGGAAATGGTACCTCTCCAACTTGGTATAATGGCAATCACTGTGGGATTTGTCAACATGAGTCCAAGTACTTGGAAAGGAAAAAGCCCTTTCCTTATAGGGTTGATGCTATAAATTTGTTATTCATCAGCTTCTTTTATGAAGAACAACATTGCTAAACATAAAGGAGTGAAAATGAAGCGCTAATGAAAAAAAAAATGGGGAAATTCCCACACATATTTCTTTGCACATATCCCACCAGGAATGAAAAGTGTGGGGAAGAGATTTCTCTAGCACATTTCCAGTTAGGCATAATGAAGACAAGTCTCTGAGGGGAAGACTGAAGTCAGTGATAGATATTCTGTACGTGCCTGGGTGTGATCAAGGATACTTGAGAAAATGAGGAGCAGGACAGATGCTCACAGAAGCTCACAGAATGGTAGTATACAGGAAAGGATTGATGTTTTCCATTTTACAGACAAAAACTCAAATTCAGAAATTTTTAAGAGAAAACAGTATAGTCTAGTAAATACAGGGGGGAAGTTCACACTAGCATCTTATGCTGCACTGCTCATAAGTATAGCTGTCATACAATGAATTATGCTGGCTTTAGTTGGGGAATTGTAAAAGGCCAATTTTGTATGTGACAGGATAGTCCATTTTCTACCTTCAATTTTTAATCTAGAAGCAGAGGCAATTTATTTTTTAAGCCTTAAAAGTGTGAAGGCATTCTGTAGTTTTTGTTCTTTGCGTGGTTTTGGATTTTGTTGGTTTGAGATTTTATTTATGGTTCACAGGGTTTGAAGAAATATATTTTTAAAAAAAAAAGGTAGAATTTAAAGCCAAGTTTTGTTCACAAGTACGTTGTTAAAACAGCTGTGAAAATGTAATTTGGCATAGGCTGAAACCTCACTAGAAGAATTAAAAGTGTGTTGGCCATGTCAGGCTCCAGAAGATGGCAATGTCTCACCTTCTCTAACTGCTCCATGCAGGCGTTGTGGACCACGATCTTGCAGGCAGCACACTTCCTCCGCAGGGCAGACTTCTGCAACAGGAGAGGGACACGCGTGTGTGTGGAGGTGAGCTATTCCCAGGAGGAAAACAAAGTCAGCTGAAAAACAGGAGATGTTTCTCTCCCTATGCAACACTTTTTTTTTTTTTGTCCTCTTCCTTTGGTGCTCTCAGTTGTGTACAAAATAAATTAATAAATAAATTTAAAAGATCTGAAGTTCTTCTGGTTAAAACCTGAACTTAGCGAAAAAAAAACAGCCACAGCACTCCAGCTTGTGAAGTAGAAGTGAATGCCTCCCTTTAACTAGGGGATCAGGTTAACACAGCAGAGCATCACTCTAAAACTGAGCATCCTACAAAGATGATGAGCAAAGGGGAGAAAAACTGCATGTGCAAATCAGAGAACTTGGATCAGTTTGCAAGAGGTCGTTTCATGCTTATCATAAAATATTTAATTTGATGGGCCTGACCATTGCCTTGCAGAAAAATACTTGGGTCATTTTACAGAGAATGATAAAATTCTCAGAGAATGCTGTTAAATGCTCATGAAGCACTACAGCAGGGACAAAATTCTTAATTATGCTGGTTAGTTTTATTAATTTCAGTAGGGCTTTTGAAATAATTTTCATTGAATCCCCTGGGCCAAGGCATATCAAAAGCAAGAGAATACATCCAGAAGAGAGAATGTATTTACTTACTTTACGTCCATAAACTCAATTTAATTAACCAGATGGAATTAATTTTCATAGAAATTTAACTTACAGACTTATGCTTGAGGGACAGAAGATTTATAAACACACAGTAAATTGAGATTTCTTTGCTTCAGATTTTTTACATTCAATTTATTCATGTCTATTTAAATCTCTAATAAATTATTTCTTTATAATTTTCAGCATGTTTTAAATACACTCATGAAAGAAACAGGGAACACAGCTTCAGCTCACATTATGGAATAATTATTATAATTTTATTAATTCTTGCAATTATCTAGATGCAGCCTAACTGTACATGTTGACATATACATGGTGCTCTGTTTCACCTAAAGAACCATGGCATTGTACAGCAGACTAGGTTTTCACATGTTTTGTGACTTGATAACTTAAAATAGGTTTTTTATCACTGTGTTTACCAAGTATGCTTTTTATCTCTGTGAAAACAATATGCAACATACTACTTTCAATGCACTAAATCATAAGGAAGAATTTGTTCAGTTTTAGAAAGGCAAACTTCTGCTGAGAACACAGGAACCATCACACTGGGTCAGACCAGCCAAAAAAATCTTTGCCAGACCTCAGTGCCTCAGGACCAATGTAAGTGCACAGCAAACACCCAGTGACAGTGACCCTTCCTTCGAGTGTTACCACACAATCAGCAGCTGTTGGGGCTTAGCCTCAGCACTCTGAAGGAGGCATGGGTTTCTCAGGCTTGGTCTTAATGCTCTATACCATAATGTAACCAATTTACTGGAAAAGTTTCATGAGATGGATATTAAATTTGTGCTATGGAAAGCACTAGTATTTTGGATCACATTGCCCTGAAAACTGGGGGCAGTTTCACTGATGTCAGATTCACTGATTGGTGAAACAAAATGCTTTGATTTCCATTAAATGCTCTGAAGGTGATTGGTGGGGGGTGCATTGAGGAGGGTGGTAATAAAAGCAGAAAGACAGAAAGATCTTTAAGAGTCAGATGGTAACCACGAACAGCCCAGAGAAGAGGATTTCCCTTTAACCATTACAGTCCAAGGGCTAGGAGACTCCATTAGAGCATTCTTTCAAATCAAGGACGTGAAGACAGGATCCCCACTCTCTTCCCAGTCTTCCTAAATACCAAAGTTAGAGGGGCTTGGGTATTTTCTTCTCTTTTGATGAAGCAATTTAACTGAAACACTTGGCAAAAAGAGCTCATGAAATAGACTGGAAGTGCAATAGTCAAAGAACTGATACTCATGGATCTGAAATCAGTCCAAAGAAACATTTCCATAGATAGCAGAAAAGCTTCAATAGAAGAAAGCTAACCTTGACTATTCCTAAACAGGAGAAGGAAAACACTCAAATATGACTGCACTCATTGCTGGTGAGTGCATTCAAGAGTTTGGAAAATTCAGTTCAAACCCTTGCAGTGATTAAAATTGCAGAAATTTGATCATACCTTCCTTTCAGAGGCTGCAACAGGTGATATATTTGCTTATATTTTCATGTAAAATAGACTAGTGTCTTTTAATATTCCTGAAACATCTCAGTAGTCTACCTTTTTTTCCCCTTACCTTGTTAGTAAAGCTGTTCATTCCATACATTCTCACTGTGTAAATAACCTGGGTCAATCGAAACTGGTTTGGGCTTTTTTCCTGAAGCAATGAAGTCTTTACCAGCAGACTTTTGCCCTTTTTGCTCTCCTTTTGGAACACAGGCAAACAATTCAAGCTCTCAAGCGACTGAGCACTGCATCAGTCTGAAGCCAGGCTTGTTACCTCAGAAAGAGAAAAAGAAATCCGAAAATAACTCACTGAGAATTTGACTTGGCAGCTTTCCTCCCCCAGGTAGCAGAGGTCCCCAGAAACATTTGTCTCTAGCCACAGATGCTCTCCATTCACAGCATTTTCCTGGGAAAAAGAAATAGTTGTTAATCTGTTTTGTGAAATTCAGACATGTGAGTATAGGGGGGAAAAAAATCTGATTTTCAACATAAATTTAGAAAATTAAAATAAACTAAAAAAAGACAAACAAAAAACTACTACCACCAAGTCTTGCTTTGGTTTTCTACAACACAAAGCCATAGCATGTAACACCATTACCCTGGCTGACCACCCCAGCTTAAAAGACGTTGAAAATACAATTATGTATTTTCATGATACCAATCAAAACCAAAGTATTTTTGAATACTCTTCAGTTAAACTTTGCTGATGTTCTTCCTACATGCTGCATAGTTTAACAGGGAATTGAAATTTCATAAATATGAGATGTACTCAGAAGTTTAAAGAAACAGAAAATCCAGAGAGATGAAACAAAACCTGAACTAATAAACTTCCAATGGGAGAAACCAAAAATTTGAGAACCGGGCACAGGAGTAAAAAACAACATGCTGACTATAGCTTTAGGATGATGGGATGAACTAGACAAGGGAAAATACTTTCTTTGAAATAGCTGGGTCAACACTGTTTGTGAATAACTCAACAAAACATTACATTGCCAGGAGAGACTTAGACTTTAACTGTACACATGAAAAAACAACACATTCATCTGAGAATGCTCTCAAAAAAAATCTACCTAGCACACTGACAATTAGGAGTGATCAACAGGCTAACATCTAACTTTGTCTCATTTGACCAAATTTGCACCTCAATTCTAAGAAAATTCTTGTTCTGGGGAAACTCAATTGTAGATAAACTATGGGTTTCACTTGCCTGTAATCCTTCTGTGACTAAAAAGCCTAGAAGTCTACTGTACACTACTTGAGCAAAGTGAATAAATAGGAATTCTGTTCAGCCAGAATTAGAGCATGATAGAAAATGCATTGACAGTCTGACATTTGGTTCCCACACTGCAGAAGTCACAAACGATGACGCTCACCAAACAGATGGCGTCCGACAGCAGGATGCTCCAAAATAGCCATCTTGGATAAAATAACTTATTTAAAATACCACTGTCAGTTTCAAAGTGATGAAATGAGATAGCTTCTCTTGCCATGCTGACTTCTTAGGTAATGAAGAAAAGCAGAAACAGGAAAATCCTTTGCTTCCTGGAGCACATCCACAATAGCCAGGACCTATGCAAGGCTGTTCATGGTGCCTACCACAACCATGGTGCTCATTTCCAGTAAAACAAAAAGATAAGATCAGATAGGCTCTTTTCTGGTGGGAGGTCTACCTGTCTGCAGGTCTTTTACTTCATCAGAAATGCTCAACAGAGCACAGCAGAGCACAACAGTTTAAGTGAGGATTTTCAACACTTTTATACTGCCAAATAATTTTGAAGAGCTTGCGCTACCTGAAGAAATTCTTCAGGACTTTTTTAGAGGGTACGTTGTTCAGATTGTAAACTGTGTCTCTCAGGTGTGTCCTTCTATTGCAGCTATTTTCCCTTCAGCAGCAGGATGCAAACTCACCAAAGACTACCTGACCTGAGCAGGTTCTCTGCTGATAAAATAGTGCAAACAACAGCATAACTCAGAGGTAAATCTCATAGGATATAAAAGGTTCTTGGGAAAGACCAACTCTGAAAGCTAAGTAAGAAAGCACACGGCTCCTGGGACAGAATTTTTAACAAGGAATAAAAATTATATTAAAAAATAGATTAACCACCCCTTCATTTGGTCCAGGTCCACATAACTTGTCATCAGGATTTCTAAAGATAAAGTGACCTATTTCCATAACCTGGTTTAGACTGTTTGTTCTCTATTGTTCCAGATTGTATCAGACACATACATATCTAACTTTACATCACCGTGTAAATAAAATTAGTCTACAAGGATGACCTTGTAGTTCATGTTATTATAGAGTCCTAACACAACTAGATAATAAAAATGTAAATAAACTGATCCGGTATGAGTGGCACACCTTCAGGCACCTACTGCCACAGAGAATTCCACAACACTGTGTGTGAAAACTCACAATTTCAATTCCAGAAAATTGACTCCAGGAAAATCTTTCATCCTGAATCAGAGCAAAGAGCTGAGACTGCCCAAGATGAAATGCCTTCCCTCAAAAATCCTTCCTTGTCAGTTAATTTGTCTCGATAAGATCAAAGGAATTATTTGAACTTCATCATTTAAATTTGACAGGGGTCTGTCATTTATATCATGAGACATTCTCTTGCCACTTATGAAAATCAAGATGATATAGTCAAAGGAAGTCCTGTGACCCTCAGTAAGCCAAATTTTTAATTCACTTCTGACAGAAAATTTTGTCAAAAATCACGACATCTCTGTGAAGAATTTTGACTTCAGCACAACAGTATTTTCTACTCCAAAACTTACAGGCAATATTCCACAACATGCTGTGTCGCCCTGAAAATCAAGCTTTCTGACATTGTTGTCATAGTTTCTAAACACTTTCCCAGGAAAGTAACTATAAACATAGACGTTTATATATTCCATTAAAGATACATCTTTTGATGGACGTTTCTCACAAACAGTGTGGCTGGGAAGGTGGTGACCTGACAATCCAATCCCTGGTCGTTGTCAAGAATCTTTAAATACTGAAACAACAGAATAAAGTTTCCTCTTCCTCTACCACACATCGAGCAGTGTCTGTGTAAATCATTTCATGTCCGACAGTGACAATGCTATACAAAAGGACGCTCCTCTCCACCTACCAACACAGAAGCTGATAGGGGTCCCTGGAATAAGCTCCTATCACCTCTAGGATGATATCCTGTTTAACACAATTCTAAACCACAGTAAAGGTCCTGTCATCACTTGTATATTTTGACACATTATTTATTTTTGCCATAAGAAGTTTGCCAGTTTGGTTGATTTTGTACTTGATGTCTTTACATTGTATTTAGGATTTAATGGCTTTTAAAGAAGCAGTTGTTCTCTTTCTGTCCCTGAAGACACAGACACCAGTCTCATGCTCTTGCCATTTTCCTCGTGTTGAATCTGTAAAGCTAGACATAAAATCAGTTCAGCTAATGGAAAAAACTAGATATCTTATCTACCAAATCAGCTAGACAAAATGACTCACCCTATGACCACATAACTGTTGGATTTGACACAGAGAGTGGTGGGTTAAAGATGGCTTCAGTGGGACTGATGCTTTTGGGGCCAGCTCAGTGTCAGGGCACCTCAGCTGACCTGTCAAATCACGCTTTTGGGCTGAGACACTTTGCTCTGACTTGTGATGTGGAAAATGGATACTGTCCATCACTGTGGATAAAAAAGCAGTGACTGTGGCCTAATAAAGAAAACTGTGAACTCTCTCTCCTCTCCAGCTTCCCAGCCTTCACAAGAGTGTAAACTCAGTGTCCTGGGAAGAAAAAGAGCCCCTGCTCAGAGAAGCAGAGACAGCAGTGGCTGGCAGCCCTGCTCACAGGGGACACACCATCCCAGTATGCTCCCCCAGATGGAGATCTCCCATTTGACTGCTCCTGACCCATTACCACCTTAATACCAAACAAAAATAATTTCAGTATAGCAAACATTTCTTGCATACAGAACAAATACCACACACAATCCCCCCTGAAGTGGAAGAGAAATAAAAATCCAAGGACCAGGGGTTTGGGAACCAAGTAATTACAGATGTGTTCTTGACTTGCTGTGCACTTTCCAACTACATATCTTCAAGCACTCCAACATAGTAAATGACAGAGCAAGAGTTACCATTTTTTCTAACACCCACCACTATTTCCATATCTCACTGTTCTTCAGGCTGCAGTCAGCATGGTTTCAAAAGGAATGAAGATAAACCTGACTGTTTTAAATTGCCATGTCAAGCAGCTGCTCTTATTCAGCCATACAAATAAACCAGTCAGCCCAAACGTCTAGTTCAAAAGAGTTGTAACTCCAATTGTAACATGAGGAATGGAACCCTCTTGTCATGACTGACATTCTGCAAAAAGTTATTTAAGAAAAATCTCTAAAACAAGCCAGTAAGAAAATTTTCCCTTTGTTAACACTCCAGCAAGAGAGAATAATCTTCTTGCAAATATGCATTTGGGTGATACTTACAGTAAGTGTAAAATTAGTGGTCATCAATCTAAACTTAATTAAATATATTTGTAAGCAAAAATTGTTACTTTTGGTCCTCTTCTTTATGAGATGACTATTGAGCAAAAACAAATTTGTTTAGATGTATCTTTACCAAATATCTTTCTGTCATGTTTGGATTATGTTTCACCCTTAACTCTGAAATTTCAGTTTGCAATAGTCATGTTACAAACAGAACCGATGCCTTAAATATTTTTCTGTTGATATATATTCTCAATTTTAACTCCATTTTAGCACATTTTAATTTGGGAATATTTTTCATATAGAGGTCACCTATTCTTTAATTATTGCAAATGCAATACACAGATATAGAACAAAATAAGACAGCATAGGGATATGTTTCTCCTTTCCCCCACCATGCTTTCCAACATCTGCATCAATGGCCTTTTGAGATCCCCATAGTCCTCAGCTGAGAGATGACCTGTATTCAAAAGCAGAATAACAACATTTGTCTTCATGAAGCAGCGACGTTCAGATGCTATCAGCTGAGATGATGATTCCCTATGTTCTCATGAACCAGTGCTTTGGCTTATAGCAGTTGCACTTCAGCAACATGAAAAAATACATGTTTTCTAGATAGGCACCTTCTGCAAAATCACTGCATTCTCCACACCACTGGAAAAATACAAAGATATTGCCACCATTTTGAAATATGACAGACATCCTTTCTCTTTAGATCTCTCTGGAAAGAATATCCAATCTCAAACCTTCATGAAAAAGAAGCAGCAAAGCAGAATTACTGATCCACAACACAGCACTCCAAGTGTCCACTGCACACAACATTTCAGCAATTTTTAAATATGCACAGGGCTTTCACTCATTACTATTTTATTTGAGATAGAATTCCTGTAATCTCTTCATGTTTTCATGTGACTAATGGAATACTCCAGGATTCTCCTTTTGTCATGAGAGCATATAAAAATATACATCTCTTTTCAACTGAATAATAAATTCCTAATTACAAAACTTAGCATTGAAGACCCTCTAGTGGAAGGGAAATCCATCCTTCAGTGTAAAGGTTAGTGTAGCTTTTAGGAAGTTATGATACAGCATCCAAACCATTCATGGGGAAAAGAAATAAATTGCCCAGAATGAGGAAAATGTTCTATCATATGTAAAACATGTGCTACTGTTTACACATATGCTAATTATCCAAGCTTTAGTACCTCATCAGGCACTTCCAAATACTTACTGTCCATGAAAGTAAGCAGACAGAACTACTGACTAGTGCCAAAAAGGCACAGAATATAATGCAACAGACTCATTTCAAAGTCACATTCACTAATTTTAAATACCTCACTGGTATAGGTCACTTCATGTCTATTTGTCTAGTCCATACCCTAATCAGTTTATCTACAAGGATGTTACAGAAGATGGTGTAAAAAGCTTTGCAAAAGTCAACACAATGGCCATTGCTCTCCCCTCATCTACCAAGGCAGTCATTTAATCTGTTAGGGTGGTCAGGCACGATCTCCTCTCCGTAAATCAATGCTGAATACTCTCAGTCACTTCTTATTCTTAATATTTTTGGAAATTACTTCCAGAAAGATTCTCTCCATAACCTTCCTAGAAATCAGGGTAAAACGGATTAGTCTGGAGTTCCCTGGATCCTCCTTATCCTTCTTGACGGTAGAATTGACATTTGTTTTGTTGCAGTCCTCAGGAGCATCCTCTGACCATCATGACCACCCAAAGACAACAGACTGTCCCAGCAGTGATATCAGCCAGCTCCCTCCACACCTTTATGTGCAGGTCCCATGCACTTCTGTATGTTTAGTCTAAGTATTCCCTAAGCTGATTATCCTCCACGAAAATAAGTTTTCTTTCTTTCAGGCCATGGTATCAGTGACCTGTGACTGCTAAAGGTGGCTCTTACCAGCAAAAATGGAGGGGGGGGGAAAAAAAAAGACAGAAAAATTAAAAAAAAAAGGGACTGAGCAAATGAGGTTTCCCATGGTTTTTGTCACCATGCTCTCTGCCCTATTCAGTGGCATCCCAACATTTTTCCTGCTGTTCCAATCACTGTTGATTTGCCTACAGAAACCATTCCCATTACCTTTCCTGTTCCTGTTAGATGCTACCCTAGATAAGGTCTGGCTTTCCTTACTCTGTGGACACTGGTAGTGCCTTGTACAATGCTCCTGACCTAAGCCTGCTTCCATGTATTGCCAAATGCCATTTTTCAACTTCTACTCTAACACATACTTTTCTGTTCTCATTAAGATCTAAAAGATTTCTGGCTTTGTCTTTTATACACTTAATTTATGTGTATAAAAATTTATGGTATAAGTAATAATATTTCTCCTCTAAAAAACATTCAACTTGTACCCAGAGAACTCCAATTATGCATTCACAGAGCACAAAGCATGGATAAGTCAAGTTTTTCATTGACCTCCAGGAATGGAAACTGAATACCTTTACATGCCTCTTAAGATGTGGGAGAAAAATTCTAAGTCTCATTGTCATGGGAAAAGGAAAGAAAATGGGCATTAACAGAAAAAATCCACTATGAAAAAAAAAAAAATGAGAGATTTGGGGATGTTCAACACTCTACTATTCTAGTGGCTGACAATAGTTTTGTTGGCACCATAGGAAGCAAGAGCTAGAAGGCAGTAGTTAAAAGAAAATTATAGGAGGACTTTGTGTACAAGCTTATGGTTATAATCCTTGGTGGAAAATCACAATAGAAAAATACACAAAGACCTGGGTCCTCAAAGGTACACAGGCAGTGTATTGTGTGGCTCTAGTCTGTACTCACTTGAGAATCTGGGCTAGAATTACTTACTTTATTATTTAACACTTGGAAGTGATGTCTAAAATGAAGGCATGTGGGAGAAAGGGATATGCATAAACACATCACAGGGGCAGCCATTGAGGTCAATTCCTTTTTTGCAAGGCATCCCCAGCGCTCCCCTCTGGTTATTAAAACACCTACTCCAGACACTGGACTGGTACAGCCCTGGTGTGAAAAGAGAACACGAAATTATACAGAAAAGCTACAATTTTAATTAGGTGTAACAAATGTGATGAAACTGGACATTTGTAGGTATGTTAGGGGAAAGAAACCTCAGGGAAGAGAGACAGTAGCAACAACTACAATAAAGAATACTGGAGGGTTTTGTGTAAAAAGTCTTAGGGGACATGAGAATCATCACCACTGTTTTACAGCTAGAGAGGCTGACGTACTGAGGGGCAAAACAACTCATGTGAGCTCACTCACGAGGTAAGAGACAGAGCAGAGAATGGAATTCCACTGTCTCACTCCGTGCTCTGTTCACAGAACCATCTGATAACGGCAAATCACCTGCAAGCAGCTCTCAAAAATTGAGGCAATGGCCAGGGAATTCTATCCAGTTATTACTGTGAAGACTGTGGTAGAAAATATTTCCTTCCTTTTAAGTCAAGAGACTATTTCTGTTCGTGTCACTTAGACTTTGGAAAGATCTCCCATCATGTGACCTTGGAGAATCATCCTCAGAAATACTGAAGAGAAGGATGATATATGAAGATGTTACACACACTGATCAATGCTGCCTTCCAGTGACTAGATACAAAAACTTCTTGTCTGCCTCTGACACATCAATTGAAACATCTTTTCATTCTACCAAATACACCTCTGACCTTAATTTAAAATGTATGATTTTTTCCTTTGTTGAAATTCACTACATATTAAAAATCTTTGGTTCATTTCAACCTCCCCACATCTCTAAACCTTACTTCCACCATACCTCAGATTTGAGAAACACCTTTCTCCCTTTTACTGGTTACTACAGCTGGTCAGTTCAGTCTCCTCCCAGCCACAGATGTCTTTCATCCACTATCCTGTCCCGCTCCCCATGACACAGAGTTGCCTCCTCTCTCCAATCAAAGTGTGAAGTAAAGCAACAACACCAGTCTGAGGTGCTGTAAACAGCTAAGAAATTGAACTGATCAAAACTCTAAACCACAAGCATGGAAGTAAACTACAAATACTCCACATGCAATTAAAACCCAAAATATCTAATCAATATTTACCAACTTATAACAACTCCTGCTGTATTTGTGTATAGGGATCACATGAGGAAAAAAGGAGTAATCATCATGGGATCATGGATCATCCTGGTAATGGAGTAACAGACAATCAGCAGAGTAAAGGCAAGCCATGGTTGATAGACTTGGGATTCAGGTTTTTTTTGCCTGGATTGTTGCTGTTGTTTTTCCCAAGTACAGTTTTCAAAGATATTTAATTTAGCTAATGTGCTTAACCCTTCACGTACATGTCTGATCCTTCAGGTTTCTACTGAACAGCAGTGATGACCTAAAAGAGGCATTTTTATTACCTTGCTGAATCAGCACCTGGGTTTGATGAAATGAAAGAACAAGGTATTCTCCAAAGCACTTCCCAGAGGATTCTATGCAAGCTTTCAAACTGCAGACCCTCACAGTGAATTTAACCCAACTTCCTGCAACATAGCCTGCAAAATTTCATCCCCTTAAACTTCAGATGCAACATCTGGAGTTCAAGAAGAGCAGGCAATCTAAAAATCAATTCTGCTTTGGTATAGAGAAGATAAACATAAGCCATATTCATCAAAACAGACGTTATCTTCAACTAAAAGCTGCTTGGGTGGCTGGTGCCTTGATACTGCAATGCATCAATCTCTTTACCAATAGCCAAGTATAAAATCTACTGTATGCTTTTCTTTAATTGAGACATTTGTGTGAACTGCTGCCTTCTGACTCATTCTCTTAGCTCATACCAGTGCATAACCACATGGAAGGTGCATAGGGATGGTTTCAGGGGAGGTACAGACCTGCTATGAGTAAACACAGAGGGGGCCAAACCCTGGAACAGTCTTTCAAGAGAGGTGGTTGATGCCCATCAAACAGAGGCACAAAACCCTGCTGTGCTGAAATTAGATCAATCTTTGATGGCAGACTCTGTCAAGAAGGAGGTGGGAAAATGTAACCAGACAACTTCTGGAAAACCTGTCCTTTTTTTCTCAAGTTGTCACAAGATTTCATGTCTCTGCCTTGTGTTTCAGTTCGTAATAGAAGCATGTACCTAATGACTAGCAATAATTCTGATAGCAATGCAATGTCTTATGATGATTTAAAGATGGATAGAGAACACCAACTACAGATACTGCTCAAATTAACTGCCAAAAAAACCAAACACCTACAGTCCACTCTAAGGCCGCTCTTGGTTCCTTCACAGGTCCATTGGTGACTGGAATGTTAAGGGAGTGCACAGGAGCCAAGTGCTGGAGGCCTGACCTGGAGATTGCCTTCCTGCAAATTGAAAAGAAAAAGAAAAACATCAATAAATGGAGTGCATATAGGGATTGTATATATAACAAACATATCTCTCCAACATAATTTCCCAACATCCTCCCCAGCCTTTTCCAGAAATCAGGAGAGGCAGCAATGCATTTCATTTCAGCTTCAGTGAAATGGTGCTTGAATGCCATCTCCTGCTAAAGCAGTTTAGGAAAAGAATAAAGCAACCTGATCACTGGAAATTACTGTTTAATGGAGATCAGTTACTCATCTGGCACTAAGCTGAAATATCAAATCCAGTCGAAGTGGACTATCTGTGGTTATGTTTGCCAGTGTCAGTGGAGTCCTCATGCATTACACCTATTCCTTACACACCAACTAGATCTTTTGAATCAATTTATGCATAATTCCAAATGTCATTTATAGGAGAGACAAAATATGAGTTTATACAAAGAATCAAACACTTGTTGCTTTTACTTAGTTTATAGGCTAGAAAAAGTCATCCATTCAGCATCCAATTCCGTAAAACAAGACATAGGGATGCCACCAGGAAGGGAAGTCAAAATGCTACTTTCTTTGATCATATCAGAATTCCTCAAGGAATTACAGCTTCTTTCCACTTATATTTCTGTTCTATCTTTCTGGTCCAAAGTAATCTTTACAGCTCTTGAGGCATAGCTGTGACATTCCTCAGAAGTCATAGGTGGTGGTCAGAAACACACCTGAAGCTGGCTCCACATTGCTGAGGGGACATCCCCCCTGCCTGTCTCCGTGCAGACACCCAGCCCTGACTGAGCTGCCTCCAGCAGTGAGCCCTCAGGTGGAAGCATGCTATGCTGCACCTGAACAGTCTGTTTCCTACAGCTTCCCAACATTATTGCATTGTATGTATTAGAATCTGATGGTAGTGGCCAAAATAATCTCACAGTTTCAGCTGCAGTGATTCAGAAGAGGACAAAAATCATCTCAGAGAGATATCTCACTTTGTTAGCCAAACACACACATCCCCCACAAAGTAAAATGACAGGCTGTTTGTGTAAAGTGCATTTTTGTGATACCGCTCCCACAGTGCTGCAGCTATTTATAGCATCTCCAAATCTTACCACTGTCCCAAGGCAATAAAGGTCAATTGAGCCAGTGGAGACAATCCAGGTCAGCCATATGCTAAATAAATCTTTTCATTGTCCTGAAAATATAAAATATTTTGCACAATATAGTGCAATATATATCTGCGGCAAAGGAGCTTGGAAGCCTCGCTGCTCACAGTGCATGTCTGGAAAAATCGAGTGAACTGAAGCAGAATCTCTTAAATCCCCTCTCTTGTGGGCAGCATGAACAGCTCAGAACACCAAAATCAGCCTCTGACCACCCAATACCCTCTTTCTACTTAGTGTGGGCCAGACTTTGACATTAAGGGTTTCTTTTCCAAAACATTCTGCATTTGACAAGACAAGGGAAGAAGCCCAAGGAAAATACTTTTACCATCTGGCAATGTATCAGGAGGGAACAATTTAGCAAGAAAGATTTTATGCCAAATATATAAGTAAAACATAAGCTACACATCTCAATAACTGGATTAAGGCCTTAGAGAAATAAGCTAAAAGAAACTAAAAAAAATGGGTTTAAAATATATTTTTCAATAAAACTTCCCAATATTTGGCAGTCTCCTTCCATGCTGTTTTCAGTAGCAATGTAGCTATTCGTGCTTCCTAAACACAAGAGTATATTCTTGTGTCTATTTGTGGTTCATAACGTGTTAGTTTATTTGGGTGGAAACAGCGCAGTATCACTTTTTCCACTCTGCATCACTGATAGGGGTAAAACAAACCTACTTAGGCCTGTCCTCACAACAGAGGAAGGTAAATATGTGTAATGAGTGGTTGCAGACATCTCAGCACCAAGCCTCAGATACTATTTCAAGTCAGAATTAGAGATGTGCAAGCCTCCCACAGGAGAACCTGAGACTTGGCCCACATTTCTTTAAGAGCAAGCCGAGGCTGATGAGCCTTTTTGGGGGAGACCCGGCACAGTTTTGTGCCAACAGCCTGCCCTTCCTCTGCCTGCCAAGATGGATTTATGGCTTTGTCTGGAAAGTACACAAAACACAGGCATGAGAGCAATGCCTTTTTCTTTTTTTCTTTTTTTTTTCTGCTCTGTTTTAACGTAAAAGCCTTAAAATTATCTCAGGGATTGCAAATTTGCATGAGTCAGCCAGAAGTGACCCTTAGTCCCAGGAACAACCTAAAAATGTATACTTTTGCACAGTTTCTTATCAGAATTTTCTCTCAGAGCAAAGAGAGACAAAGTGTCAAAACACACTATATGCACTGCAGAAGCCTTTCCCATTATAAAAGGAGGCCAAGCTAAAGAGCAAACACATGGCATTCTAATAAATGTAAGACAGACAAGAGAGGGGAAAATGGGGGGAAAGGGAAGGTAGCACGAATTTGATAACAGAGCAGATGCTGAGTATCCAGGTGATCATATCTCATATTACTTTGACAAATTACACCACCTGGCACTTTTCCAATGGCAAGGTAAGAGGATTGGCTTTTAGTTATCTTTCCCAGAAATTTCATCTCCACTGTGCTGAGTGCATGAATGAAAACACAGGCTTGACAGTCAGCCTTTCCCATAGAAGTAATCATTGTTCCCCTGATAAGAGACAGACAGAAAAAGTGAATCTGTGGTTTCATCATATATTCTATTCTTCAGACTATGAAGGGCACAACTTCGTTAAAATGGACACAACCAGCCCAGTTGCTGATGCAGTAACCAACAGCTAGGAAATATTTTATCGAAGATAATGAGCTGTATTTCAATAAATACTTTTTCACATCCACTAATCAGTTACTTGTAGTAGATGTTATTACTGACTTAGCTAACACACCACCATTGTGGTGTGGTGTGTACCCATCGTGGCATGGGTACACATAAATCCCTATGTCATTAAACATACAACTAACAGAAATATCTGATACTAAATCTATAGTTAATACCACCAAGGAAATTCTTTAACAAAGTCAACTGTCTTGAGAACCAAAAGCAATCAGACATTCGAGACATTCATGTACACTAGCTGACATTTTTTTAAAAAAAAAAGCATTACATTTGCATTTTGCTGAATAGTCAGGCGAGACTCAACCTACTTATTAGATCAAAGGATACATATTTGATCAGGGGAGATCTGAGCTTATATCCCAGCCTTTGGCTTTATTGAGCCTTTTCCTCCATTGAAGGCATATAAATATCCTCCAATGAGTTCTTTAGACTCACAGTTTTACCTGAACCCTCAAAGACCACAATTAGTCAATAGTATGCAACCTATTTAAGTGCTAGAAAAAAGGCCTATTTGGAATAGAAAGAGTAAGTTACTGTTGCATGTAGTTAACGGCTTTGACTGTCAATTTAGTTGTCACTGGTGTTGTAGTTGCTGCCTTTCCAAGGCTGGGGTTATCATCCTCCCTTGTATATGAGCATTACCACTGGGGTAGTCTCTCAGCTGCAAAGTGGAGAGAATATAAAAATGCAGAGGGTCTGGCTTCCACAGATCCTCTGGCTAGAACATCTGCCAGGAAAGATGCTTTTGGGAGTCTTTTCTCAAAGTTAACCTAGATATTTACAGAGAAAGGGACAATCGTGTATAAAGATGTTTAAGTTACAATAGTCCTGAATTTCTTTGAATATTCAATATGGATAAACCCTGCCAGCCCTCAGCTTTGCCAGCTAGAGCTTGAAAATCCCTGTGCAAGGCCAGGCAGCACCTGTATGCAGTATGAACAAATTATATGTGCCTGAGGTTATTTGGAGGTAGTTTTCACTCCTGTCATTTGAAGCTTATAAATGTTATGAAGAAAATGTACTGGCTAATCTCTGGCATTATTTAAGTTATCCCCATGCACCTCTACATCAGAACCCTGAAACCCACTGTTCCCAGCTTGCCTTCTGGGTATATATTGTTCTTCTTTTTAGCTGGCCACTGGGCAGTGATTATTTCACTGCAACATCAATTTCCAGATTTTTTGCATTTGCTATGAAAGGAGCCAACTTCAGCCAAATTAAATAATCTGTCTGGTGCACCAGCCCATTCCTGACAGTAGCCAGTAGCAGGTGTTTAGAGAAGCACTGGAACAAATTGGGTGATCCCTCCCCTGACATACTCCAGTTACAGTTTCCAGTAATCAGTAGTTTAAGGACTTCCTGAGCTGGAGGCTGCTTCCAGACCTTTGCACTTAATAGCCTGTAATGGCTCTTTACTCTAGGAATGTGTTGGTCCTTCCCTGAATCCATTTATTGTCTTGGTCTCCACAGCAGGCTATGTAATAAGCTCCACAATTTAATTATGGGCAATGTAAAGTACTTCCTTCTGTCTGTTTTTAAAATTCTGCTTCATAATTCAATTGCTGTATCATACTGTAAGTAGCAGCAAGTAATCACTTGCCTCTCTACACCTCCTGTGATTTTATGAATCTCTTGATATACCCCTTAAATCACCACAATCCCAAGTGGAAACACCCTGGACTACTTAGACTTCTGCTAATCCTGAATCAGTTCTATCTTCATCAATGTTCTGTAGCTCAATTACGTTTTTGACGTATGATTGCCAGAACCTGAAAAAAAATTCAACATCTAGCTGCCCCAGAGTGGTGATGTCATCACACTTTTTGCACTGTTCTCTTTAATTATCCAAAGATCTCTTTCCTGAGTGTTAAATGACAATATAGAGTCCAAACCTGATAGCTTTTTAATCCTGCACGTGCATTATTTTGGCTTCATTGATCTCACACTTCAACTGCAATCTGCTTCAGTCATTCAGCATCATGAGATCCTTCTGAATTTCTGCAGTCAGACCATGCCCACTCTAACTTACAAAGCAACAGAAAGCTTTACCCCCTTTCATTTTTCTTCCAGTGAGCAGCACTGCTCCCATCAGAGATCCCCAGTGGTCCTCACCAGTGAACACCTAGGTAAACCCCGAACACCACCCCATTGCTTGCTATATTTAAACACTTAGCTGCTTAACCACGAGAACACCACACCTTTCACCCCTGGTTTCGGTACCAGAAGCTGTTTTTCTTACTCCATTGAAGCTTTCTGGAAGCCCACATGGGCTCCCCTTGTCCAGATCACCTCAGCCCACAGGCCTCATGCCTCTGTCAGCAACCTCTGCAAGATTCACCGGTCCTGGTATTGAGAAAGCTGTGCTGGCCCTCCGCCAGCACATCAGGTTCAGCTGTGCATTTACTAACCCTGAATCTTATCAGCAGCTTTACCAGTTTCTCTGATTAAAACTTGCTGCTGGGTTGCCCCATCAGCACTCTGTGAACCCATGTGACCACCCCACTCCTTTAGGAGTAGAGCTCACTTAACAGAGGATTTATAAAGCCCTCTCAGCAGTTTCTTATTTGAATCCCACCAGAATACTTAGCAAAATCAAGCCTTAGTAATTAGTTACTGGCCCTTTTGTCGATGTGGTCATAAGCCTCCTACATTAACTGTCCCATTTTCCTCAGGTTCATCCACACAAGCAGCTGCTCAGCCTAGGACACTCTCAAGCATCCTCAGCAGTAAACATTGATGCAAAAAAATTCAATTAGCACTAAAAGAAACAGACCTTTCAAAACTCCTCCTGAAATGCTTTCCTACGCATTTGTCACTCCCTGCTGCCCAGGAAACCAGTGTATGGAAAAGCCAAGATTTGGGTAATATCCTGGCCAGTCAACACCCACATCACCAATACCCCAAACAAACATTTTCTTCCTCTCTCTCCACTCCTCACCTCACAGAGCTGTCTGAAAAAAGGTGCATGGAAACTGGCACATATCTATGAAGCACTGCAGCTCCATGCATCTCTGGGCAGCTTTGCTTTCAGCCTCAAGCCCAGCCTTCCTGTACGTGGAGCAGCTCATGTCCACTAGAGACTGACCTGAAGAGAGTGAAACAAATTTCCACTATGACAATCTTCCCAAGTACCTCAAACAGCAACCACAGAGCGGTAACACAGTGCCTTGACTCCCTAGTACGTTCTGGTAGGAACATTTGGATCTACAACATCATTTTATTCAGCTTGTATTGAGCAGATGCAAGACCAAACAGAGCCAGCAAGTCTTCTGACAAAAGGAATTATGAGGCAAAGCAAAAGGAGCAGAAAAGAACTGCAGAAAGTTGGATCAGGTTAACAGAGGAAATTCTGTACCACACAATGTCTTTTCTGCATCAACAGTGGAGTTGACAGACATTTCTGTGTTACGTACATGAAGGGATATTCTTTAAAAGGATGCTTTTTGGTATTCTTGCCCCTCAAATTCTGGGTACAGAAATGGCAGGTTACTTTTCCTATCCCAAGAGAATGAAATGGATTCATGAAACAGGTTGAATATTACAAGAGGCATTCACAAGTTGTGGCATGAATATATCTGCAGTTTCTTTAATGTAGACATGCAAATCATCACTGCCCTGTGGTTATACTTGATTTCGTGTCAAATGGAGCTTGATTTAATGTCAAAACAGTGGAAGTCCAAATGCCAAAGATCTCTACTATATGTTTTTCTTCTCTTCTCTGCTTCACTTGACCAGTAGGCATACATTAAGCACCAAATTTTACCTTTTGGAAAGCAATTTATGGTTTCAGTTTGATCCTGAACTGTGCTAAATTATTCAATCCCTTAAATCTTATCTTCCATCAAGAGTTCATCTTCTCAGAAGCCAGAGAAAGCACACAGTTCTGTGTCAGCTCCTATCAAGGTGACCAATATATCTTGTCCCAGATCTATAAATCACTTCAGAGTCACTATTGCACTAAAATCAGGGTGACTTTGTTCCTGCATGCGTTCATTGGCCAGGCCCTGGATCCAGCTCATTCCCTTGGAAACTCTGTAACAATCTCCACCAGCAATGTGGAAACTGAAAATGGCTCAGATCCAAGACTTGGATAATTAACAAGATAATTATAAGAAAAAGTCAAAGTCGTGTGGAACTCTCACTGAGCTCCTATCAGAGCTCAGATTTCCATATATCAATGATTAGCTCCTGTTTCTTCCTTCTACCCACTTTAGGGTTTTTCTGCCTTCACTCTTTAATTTATTCTCTAGATTTCATAGCAAATAGGATAAAACATGGAGACTTATTGTACAAGGCAACTAAATTTTAGGACCAACAGGATTTCTTCCAATATTTTGTTTAAAATTTCTGAAAAGATATGTACAAATAGGGTGATTTCTCTTGCCACAAAAACTGACAGGCGTTGGAGGACTCCTTGTAGTAACAGAAATGTCAGCATTCAGTTCCATGAGGAGAAAAGGAAAAAAAAGTGATATAGTTGGTGATGCAATAAAGATGAGGAGTATTCCCTATCCCTGTAATTTACTGAGAAAGAGACTAACAAAGGAGCCTAGGAAAGCTGGGGATAAAAAAGACATAAAAGCTTTCTTGAACTGATTTATTTTGCTTTATTTTTGCTTCAGTCAAAACCAATTTGTTTCAGAAAAGGGTTTAAATTTTTCTAGCCTTTAGCTTTTAATGCCATGAATATCAGATATGGAAAAGACCTTTTAGGTCAAGAAATCCAGTCAACTCTATTTCAAGCAAACTTATCATATGTTTGAATTCACAAAGTTAAAGACCCATTTGAAATCTAGCCTGGTTGTACCTTCTCTCTTCTTCCTACTGAGAAGCTGTGCTAGATCTCCATTCTTTTCATCATTAAAATCCTTTTTATATTATTATTTTTTGTAATTTTCCATTCAATATGCATGCCCATACACAATCTTCCTTAAATTCATATTACTAGGATTTTCAAATTTCATCCAAAGATTTAAGGTTGAACTGACAACCAATGATTTTATATGATCCTTCTACAGAATAAAAGGCACCTGAAAGTTTTGATCCAGAAATCTTTAAACCTTTGGATCAAAATCCTTTGAGTGAGTTTATGTAGGGCAGAGATGTGCATAGGGAGTTAGAAGCTCACATTTCAAAGATTCTGGAATCAATCGAGTAACCAAGATGATAAAATTTAATCACTGTCTTTCCAAGCAAACAACAAGAAATGCTCTCAGGAACTCTGAGCATAAATGATTTCCAGATGCATCACAGACTGGGCATCAGCACTAGAGAAGATTGATTCGTTTTTACTATTTCAGAAAGCAAAATAAGTCAGAACGGGAATGATTTTCATAACACATTTTCATACATTTCATCCAGACAAAATCATAGCATATGCAGGACCTGCATTCTGTAGCTCAAATATAGACAGCAAATTGGATGGACATGATTCTGGTATGACTGTGACCTTTTTTTTAAATAATATTCCAAAATAAAGAGTGCAGATATACTATGTTTTCACTCTGCCAACCAGATTAAAAAAAACAATAAGCTCTTTTTTCAGGGTACTTCTTGGTGGCATCAATCAATATTCATTTGATCTGGAAGATAAGGAGAAGGAAAACAAAACAAGACAGGGAGGAAGGGAGGAATTTAGAGCAGCATTTTAGTCTAACATTAGTCTTGGAAATGTTTCCTTGCCACTCAGACGCTAGCACATGCTTTCTAAAATAACTTAATTTAAGGTAATTTCTATATCAGGCCAGGATCCTTCATTGGCATAAGCTATTTACACAAGCTGAAATGATATTATGACTCAAGGACTGTATAGCCTCACACAAACTATATAATAAACTACTACGTTTTTCTTCTTGTCTACCAATCTAATGTGTGCCTTGCAGTTTTGCACTGCAAGCTTCAGACAGTTGTTTCAAACACGGATTTTCTGGAACCTTTCCCTGCCCCTGAATCATTAAGTGTACTTTTCTTTCTTTGTGTACTAGCTTTTCCTTGAAAATGGAAACACCAAAAATTATGATTGTCCATTTCCACATTTTTTCCCCCATTATAAACTTTCATGTAGCATGCAAGGGTCTCAGAGGGGTTAAAAATAAAAATCTTCCATTCTGAGCATGCAAATAAAAATTGAAAACTTAATACAGATTCATAACTAGACAAAAAGAAATAATTCCACCAGAATAAAAAATATTCCAGTTTCCAGTCTGTGGATTTAAGAAAAAAAGGAATATTATAGGAGATGTCAGGACGAGTTTATTACCAAGTATTAGTATAAGAATCAAATTTCCTTCCTTGCAGGTATATAAGTACCTAGGAATCAAGGAAAGACCCAGAATAAAAGCAAGCTTTAAAACAATCCAAAACAACAATTTTTTTTCTAACAAAAGATTTTGCTTGCACACAGGACAGAGAAATACCCTCTCTTCTGAAAGCAAGTTTGACTTTCACACTCCAAACAGAGAGTCTAGAGAGCAGAGCAGGGAAGGGAGTTGAGGCTTTGCCTGCATAGCTCATCAGAAAAAAAACAAAAAAAAAATTAAAAAAAGGGAAAAAAAAAAGCCTACACTTTGCATTAGAGTTACACTCAAGAAAGACAGATAAAAATATAAAACTACCATTCACTAACCAAATAAATTCTATTTTCTTCCTAAGGAAGGGAGTCCAGCAACTGAGATAAGACAAAGGTTTTTCCTCACACTTTCCCTCCCCAGGATCCTATGAGATACAAAAATAGATGTTAAAAAAAAAAAAAAAATAAAAAATTCAACAAGTGTCTTTTTCTTTTCATTCCTCACCACAAAGCAGCTTGATGGCATCTACTGCTGTGCTTAAAAAATATTGTTTTGAGCACCTAGGACCAGAGGCCCCTAATGCCTCAGGGGGCTGGTAGCTGCCAGGACAAGTGCCACCATGCTCCAAGAACCTGAACCTTCATCCTCTCCATATCTATCCCTATGTCCTTCCTTTCCCTCTGGCATGGTTTTATGCACCCATCCCAGGGAAGCAGATAGGCTCCCACCACTTTCAATTCCCTCTGTTTGAGACAAATTGAAAGGGCTCAGCAGAAGGTGGAAAAAGAGAATTTACTGCAGTAAGTGAATGGCAGATAGAACAGAAAGCATCAACTCCCCAGAAAGTCTGTGTAGAAACCTATCCCTGCAGGATCCCATCCAAAGCTCAGATTCTAATCAAGAGGTTTTGATTACTTTTAACAAGTTTTAGGATCGAAGAACAGAGGTTTAGGGATAAAATTTCCTCTGAAAAGAATTTAAACCAGTAATGAAGGATATGCGTAGAAACTACATAAAATCATCACCTTTCCCTCTCCTCATCAGCAACAACAGTATGGCAATACAGAAATGAGGGAAAAGCGCACCTCCTGGTAAGATTCCCCCTCTCCCTTCAGTCCAGAGAAAGCAGAAAACTTAAGAAACAGCTTAAAACTAATTTCTAAAACTGGAAGAGAAATTGACTCAAGCTCTGCTCTGAGGTGTTAACCTAGGAATACCCAGTGTGTTTATAAAAAATTAATTCTCACTCACAGAATCACAGAATATGATGAGTTGGAAGAGACCCATCAGGATCAAGTCCAGCTCCCAGCCCTGGACAGAATCACCCTATGTGCCTGACAGCATTGTCCAAATGCTTCTTGAACTCTGTCAGGTGCTGTGACCACTTCCCTAGGAGTCTTTTCCAGGGCCCAACCACCCTCTGGGTAAAGAACTTACTACAAATATTCAACTTACATCTCCTCTGATGCAACTTGAGGCCATTCCCCTGGCTCGTGTCCCTGGTCACAGAGAGCAGAGATCAGTGCCTGCCCCTCCTCTTCCCCTCACAGGAAGCTGGAACTGCACTGAGGTCTCCCCTCAGTCTCCTCCAGGCCGAGCACACCAAGAAACCTCAGTTGCTCCTCATCTGCAGCTTTCCCTCCACACCATTCACCATCCTCATGGCCCTCCCCTGGACACTCTCTAATAGTTTATTAGTAATGGTCTAATGGTCTGACACTGTGGCACCCAGAAGTGCCCCCAGCACTGCAGGTGAGGCCTCCCCAGCCCAGAGCAGAGGGGACAATCCCCTCCCTTGCCCGGCTGGCCCTGCTGGGCCTGATGCCCCCAGGACAGGGCTGGCCCTGCTGGTTCCTGTTCAACTTTGTATTAACCAGGAGCCCCAGGTCCCTTTCTGTGGCACTGATTTCCAGCTTCCCATTCCTCAGTCTGTCTGTACATCCAGGGTTACTCTGTCCCAGGTGCAGAATAGGGCACTTCCCCTTGTTAAACTTCATATGATCGCCCACTGGGTGATTGCCCAGTCCCCTAATTTGTCAAGGTCTCTGCAGGGCCTTCCTGCCTTCAAAGGAGTCAACAGCTCCTCCCAGTTTGTATCATCTGCAAACTTGCTCAGTATCCTTTCCAGTCCTGCATCCAAGTAATTGATGAAGATGTTGAAGAGCACAGGGCCTAAGACAGAGCCTTGTGGAAACCCATTAGTGACTCCCTATTCACAGTAACCCTTCATGCCCAACCCCTGAGCCACTGCTCACCCATTGCATGATGCATTGATCCAGCTATTTAGCTCTGAATGAAACATGAATTATCTACCAAAAATACTTATGATTGAAGCTTGTTCTTGGTAATCAACTTTGGAGTTACACATAACTTTTTTTTTTTTTTTTTTTTTTTTTTTTTTTTTTTTTTTTTTTTAAATCTGACTTTCTGTAGCAAACCTTAACATTTCTGCCCGGAGGAGAAATCACACCAGGTCTCACATCAGATTAAGACAACAACATTACCTGTGTCATGCATTGTTACAAACCAGAATCACAATGAGCGCCTTCTCCCTTCACCATGCCTCAGACACTGAATTGTGCCGCAGGGAGAGGCCAAGACACCCTCAGTCAGGAGAGAGATTATTGCATTCCCTCCCAACCCCAAGGGACAGCTGTCACAGGGTTGAACCTAGACCTCAGTACAGGAATAGGGAAACTTTGAGGGAGACATTGAGGCAGAAAAGTGCAAGCAGTACATCAACTAGGGCAGTGATCTTCATGGCTGAGATGAAAGTGGAGGTCTTTAGCTTTTGTTAGCAGCTCTGTTGATCTAGATAAACAAATGGTATGACTGGAGTTTGGGTTGTGCTTCTTATCCTTTGGAACCAATTTAGGAAATGTTCATTTTTCTCATAATCTTCCCTTTTCTTTTTTTCATCTAAATTCTGTTAAATTATACATATGTGGTTCTGCTTCCTCCCTGTTGACTCATCAGTTGTATACAAGCAGGCTAAAATAACCTCCACAATACAAAGCGCTGTCAAATGCATATAACAAACAGCAGAGAGGAAGGAGACTTATTTTTCTTCTAGTTTCTTTCTGGCTACACTATTACTGGGTGCTGCTTCTCTTCTGCCTATACAGCTTCAGAAAAGGACACAGTAAATTGCAGGTGCTCCTTCAGGGTTGGATAAATCCTCAGACAGAATGACCTGAAAGACTACCTTGGCCTTGGTGAGATCTGGATATTAACTTTATGACAGGATATACCCTATTACTTGGACATTATCTTAATTTGGAAGAGATTTTGAGTGTAAAACAGGAATTTGTAATGCCACACTCTTAACTCTTGTGTTGGTGTATTGTTTAGTCATTGGGGTCAAAATACTGATTTGAAGTCAAATCACTGATAAGACCACAACAGAAAAAAAAAAATACCTGTTTATGCATTGGTTTTATTATGAAAGAAATAAGGCCAGTATCTGAGGCTCTTTTCTATCATTGAGCATTAAGATGTGAAGATAACTGACAGCACAGGAGATTAAAATATTTTACCACAAAATTACCAGAGCAAAAGGTATTAGCTGTACAACTATCCACCCACTTTTACCCTGGAGGAACACTTGTAGAACTGAGAAGGTAGGTCAATCACCAGATTCAATCCACATTTGACCTCATATTTTCTTGGGGTTTTTCAAGAAGGGAGCCATGGATCCAAGTGTATTAGTCCTCTTGCACAGGATAAAACTGCATGTCCCTTAAGATGTGACCTGTGTGGGAATGCCGAGTCATTTTACATTGGCACACAACTAAATAGTCATTAAATCATGCTTGTTTCAGGTAGAATTAAATCTGGGTTAAAAATCAGCTAGAGGGAACTGCTCATCATGCCTTGAACTGGCACTGTCTCCAATACAGCACTATTAAAGGAAAGAAAATCCAACTCTGGTGAATTAAAATTAAGTAGCACTTTTCTTTTTTCATACATCAGCCCCACCAAGCAGAGTAAGGTACAGAAATGCAGTAATTTCTCTTTCTCTCCCCACATACTTTACTGCTGTATCACCTATTCAAAAAAACACACACACAGAAACAATTTATTTAAATAGCAACCATCTGTTGGATGAAATCACACCTTGACCACAAAATGACCACTGTTCTATCAAAGAGGAGAAAAAATATCCCAGCTGTCTTTTTCTCCTGGCAGATACAGAAGCAGCCAGGCCAGGATACCCTTTGGAAGCTCACTGCACACATACGAGATGAAACCTGACCTTTTCTTAGCACGGAAATCCAAACTACCTTAGATCATCTGATCTGATGAGATCACAATATAGATGTAAAACACACCCCAAGTGCAGGACCAGGTTATTTACGGTTATTTGTTATGCCACATTCCCAGCACTCAAAAAAGTACTGAATCACTTGGTGTTGTTCTGATTTTGATACTACATCCACTTTAGAGGGAGGAACAAATTCTCCCCAGAAACTCCATCCTGTGTATCCCTCCAATAAAGCCTACAACAGAATACTAATGGGCAGTGAAGAGAAGTGAGAGAAGAAATATTTTGAGTAGTTAAGAAGAGAGAACACGAATAAAAGGCACATAGCAAAAGACAGAGAAATCCTGAGATTTTAAGGGGAGAATGACCAGTTTCAACCTAGGATTTAATGTACTTTTTAGGACTGATTTTTGCTGATCTAAAAGTGAACATAATCATCCCATGCTGGTAGTATGACAGAGTTCACATCCTGACACATCTACATGAGCAACAGGGAAGAGAAGGGCAATGTTCTGCTCCAAAGTCTTGCAAAAAGTACCTAACTGGTGAAGTTTGTATGACCACAAAACCCATCCTTGATAGCTGCCCTCGCAGCAGATTATCTTGACAACTCCTCAGGCTATGTTTCTTCCCTACAGCCACTTTCAGGCTTTCAAGCCATGAAGTGATACTGAAAGGTTATGAAAAGTTCTTCCTGAGAAAAATCCAACAGGGAGGCAATTGCAACTACTCAACTCATCCTCATCCTTCTAGATACAGGCAGGTAACTTCTCTTAAAACAAATACTGCACTAAAGCTCTTGCACAGATAAAGTTCTGGACAACAAAAATGAAAGAAGAATAAATCTCTTCTGTGGAAAAGCAAAGTAGACAGAAATAAAAAAATAAAGTGAAGTACTCTTACTGTTCTCTCACCCCAGATTTTCTTCAATATATGGTCTGTTCCCTGAGCTGAGTAGGGGTAGCCACTTCTGAACATGTAGAAACCAGTAGCTGCCTTGCTGGGATCAAGATCCCTCATCCCCAGCTGGCAAATATGGTGTAACTCCAATTCCAATGAAGAAATACCACTTTGGATCACTTGAGATGTTATCCACAAAGTATTTCTTAACAGACTAGCAGTATTATATTAAATCAATTATTTATAAGTAACACCGAGCAAGAACTGAGTGAAAAAAATAAATTAGGCGTTGTCAGGAAAAACTGACAAGAAAAAACCTCCAATTCCCATTGCTGTTGGGATGTGCAGAATCAAATAACTTCTTTGTATGGTGAGGGCTAATAAAACATTATAACCTACACCAAATGCTTCAACTTAAATTTTTAGACTACTTAATTCTTACTAGTCCAAACAAGAGTGTGAAAAATTACTTTCCTTTAATAAGATCTTACTGCATTTGAGGCCAAGTCTGTGCCCCTCAGACTACAATAACCTGAAAAAACTGCTAAGGGAGTGCCTACAGGAGACACAGTGCTCTGAAGCCACTCCTTCATACTGGTATGTCATTCAAATGCAAACTTCTCAATTAGCAATGCTCTAAAACCAAGTAGCAATAATTGTGTACAACAATAAAAATTGAAAAATCTACAGTGCAGTGAATACCAACTTGGATTCTTACAGGATCTCCAGAATGTCCACTTATTTTGTTATTGTGATTGCTTTGTTTTTTAAGACATCTGATTGCAAAAAGCAATACACAAAAGGCAAACCACAGCCCATCCATAATGCAGAAAAGCCTGCCTGAATTTGCAAAGAAACTAATGCAGTAGTTTTGGTTATAAAAGGGTCATGATTAAAATGCCAATGACATTACTTCAGCACTGTTGAAAATGCACTGCTAATAAAAGTGTACAATGAGGATGAATACCTACACAGTCGATTTGAGTGACTGCTCATTTTGGGTAGGCTTTTAAAACAGCATTGCTGGTGGCAGCAATACTGCAAGCCTAATTTTCTTGACAAGTCAGGATTCAGCTTTCCAAACTTGAGAGATGCTGCATTAACTGATGAAGACTGTAATTCCATCTGGGGGAACACAATAAATTTGAGCTTTGTTCTTGTGGTCTAGCATGTCACCAGAAACCTTTGCCAGAGTTACAGAAGTACTACATGCAGACAAGAGTGCATTACCTCATCAATAAAATGTTTCAGTAGCTTTTACAGAAGGAGCAGCAGAAAAACAAAGAGCAATTTGAACTTGGGAAAAACTATTTTTTCTATCTTATGAGTTAATTTGCAATGCCAAAATGTACCATTAACTAAAATAACAGTTTATTTGTAACTTCATTTTAAGCTCATAAACAAAAAAAAAAAAAAAATTCTTTGCAGCACTAAAAATTGTGACATTCCATTTCTCTTGAGTGGTTCATATTGCAGATTTTGAAACACATTATAAAACAGGGAGCAAGCCAGCATTTTGTAGATATAAACCAAAAGATACATTTCCCTCAGATACAATTTTTTCCCAAAGAGCTCTGGATCTCAGCTTTGATCTGAGCAGCTAATATTTTCAACAGATGCTGAGGATTGGATTTTCTTCTTTTAAAACAAATAAAAGGCATTTGCCATCATATCTCATCCAGATGACTGCATCCTAAATTTAGAGCAGTATTTCAATCTTCTAATCTGTACAAGACCTTGTTCTGAGATCATGTTCACTTTAGCATGTTCCTCGTCACTGGCTTGAAATTCAGATGAGAAAGGAAAGCACTAACAATTTTTTGCTGAGAAATATTGCTTTGGAGAAGGGAGGAGACTTATTCAACACTCGTGCACATCATCTGTCTCACTAACATTCCAGTCTTCAAAAAGCCCCCTGAAAATTAACTTGTTGAATTTATCACACCCAATTGTACAGCTCACCAGCCTCATCTTTCCCCTTAATTTCATCTGGCAGGGAGACACTCTAAATAAAATGAGGCCAGAGTCTATACAAAAGGAACCAGACTAACTAGAAACTTGCAGAAAAAGTAGGTTGCCCAGAAGTAAGAATTCAATTTCAGGTGCCCTATGCCTTTCCCTGCCATCCCCACTTTTAGGAATTTCCTCTGTTGCATTGAAGACCAAGTGTCAAATCTGGTGATACTCCCTCCAGACTCCTACACACCCCTATATCTTCTTGTAATTTTTCTTGTAATTTTTAATTTTTTTGCTGCCTGACACTGAAGCAAATGCAAATACACTTGACACCTCTGGTTCAGCTCCATATGTGATGTCCTACATTAAAGGATCTCAAAGTGAAATTATTTACCTCACTTCACCAGCAAGGTTTAGAAAGGCAAAACATAACTCTTCCAGGGTTGCAATAAAAGAGGAGGAATCAGATGGCAACAAAAATTAAGGCCATTGCTGAATCTAAAGCCCCTCTGTGTTCTCATTTTACTACTTATAGATAAATATATTATCCAGGTATCTTATCACATTTTGATTATCTGCATTGCTCCTTTGGCACTCTGTCAAGAGTCACATATATGTAGCTGTCATTATTCCAAGCAGGTTTTAACATTTGCAAGTGCAGAGTTTTCTGAAGGTTATCAGAAAAAACAACAGAGTTCAGATGCAAAATAAATTGGAACAGTTTCTATTCAACTGGCGAAAGAACACTTTTTTTAAAATCAGAACAGGGATTTAATTCATATCTGGAAAAATATTGGTGATTTGTAGGGTGAAGCAATGGGATGCATAATGTTAAAAATCTTTAGTTGAACCAGGTTTCATCTAATATAATAACCCTACCACCAACATTGACTGGACTGGTATTTTATCCCTCAGCTTCAGTAGCTGTGTTAAAGACTGTCATTTCCCATGCCACTGGTTAAGCCTTTTTAAACATATTCTTTAATTTGCCTTTTGTGCATTCTATCTTTCCATGCACTGTTAATGGTACCAAGTACCTTCTATAGTATTTTATTGATCTTTACAGTAATATACTGCAAATAACTTATAATAAAACAAAGTTCAAGATGGAGAATTCACAGGATTTTAATTCTATTTAAATAGTCATTGCAATATCATTCATCTCATACTAAAAATAAAACAATATGTACCCACATTAAAACACAAAATATCTGCACAGATAACTGGTTTCCTTTGACACTAAACAACGCAAAAAAAATAAGTCATTTAGACATAAATAAACCTTGCATCAGGAAATCCATAAGCATAATAATAAATTCTAAAGAAATTAGATTGTTTTGTCATCTAGAGCTGAGGAAGAGCTAAAACTCTCCATACCTGTAAAGTAGTTTATATTTTCTAGATATGGCTTTCAGGTAATGAAAATCTCATAGCTTTCCTTAGGAATCTCATTCATAGGCTACCAGACCTCTGGGACAAAGTCCTGCCTGTAGTAAATTAGTCTAGTTCCATTGGCTTCAGGCTAACTAGGTTGATTTTTCACCAGCTGATGTATTTTTACAGCAGTACAGAGCAGAACAAAATTAAATGTCATTTTTATAATTGCCTCCCTCATTTAACTCAATCTCTCTTAAAAGACTCCAGCACTGCAGAGTTCTTTGTTTTAAATGCTGAAACAGGAGGTGAAAATGCTACCCAATAAATAAAGGACCTTTAAAACTCCAAAGGCATTTCCCCATGTTTCCATGGAAATGGGGCTTCACTCTTTAACCAAGATGACATTAATGATCATATGCCTGAAGTCACACAAAAGAGAGAAAGAGGACAGAAATTGCCAGCTACTCCAGAGTATGTCGATCTGAGCACAACCTCTCCAGCTAGGGGTAGGACTCGATACCCCTTCTGCAATGCAAAGCTTCAGCAGAAGCAGCTCTCACAGTGTTAGAACAGAGAAGGATTGCTGCTTTATTTTTAATTTGGCTCAGTAACCATGTTTGCTAACAATAGAAGTAAAACAAATAAATCAATGTCATCATCATCTGAAGGAGGAAGAGGAGGAGTAGGAGAAAGAAAGGGCAGCTTTAATAAAAGTAACACTCTAAATGTGTTGCCGTGCTCCAGCCCCCTCGCAATGTGTCTGCATCTCAGTTTTATCTAGCCCTGCCAGCCATGGCTTTATGCAGAGGACTGGAAAGGATCACTCTGGATTGCTCTGTTGGAGGCTATCACCATTACAGAAGGAGCTGACAGCAAACACCAAGGCTTTACTGAGCTGGGAATGTGTGCCATGAACGACAGACCCTGCTGTAACGAGCTATTGGTCTGACGGCGAGTGGAAAGGAAACAGAGGTGTGAAATTACTTGTCCAGGTTCCATCTTTTCCATGGCCAAGACAAGAGTGATCAGGGTTCCTCAAGATACTCATTGCATCCCTCACCACTGGATAGCACTGACTCTGTGCTGAGGAGACTTTGAGCCTGGCAGATTGAACCACAGATGGTTTAAGCCATATCTGTTTCTTTGTTCATTTGTGCCAAAGTGTCCTGACTCTCTCCTAACTGCAACACCATCATTTTTTCACTGAGCAGAGCTGGAGCCTTGAAAATTATTCTGTGAAGAATGTGCCAGATCAGTTTGCACAGTGCCCACGCAAAGGCCAAAGAGACATCACACACTGCACAGGTGCTGAAGCAGCAAGGAAAATCCCCCATACTCTGACCAGAGAAACTCCAGCCCACCTTGAGATCCACACATTGAACAAAGGACAGATCACATGCAGGCCTGATTTATTAATATGCTCTTCTGGGCATGCAAAGCCTTAGAGAGACTGCATTTAAGAAAAAAGTATATTCCCTCCTTTATCCCAAATTTAGATCCATAAAAAAAGTGGTTCTTAGTCTAGAGAGCAGAGCAGCCTGTGATCCTTTGCACCACGACAACCACAAAGCCAAGTGCTGGAGGTCTGGGGCAACAGATCTATGTGGAATATTTCTTCCCTATATATTCTGTACAAAGGTGTATGCCCTACCTCACACTAGCTCACAGCACCAGAAAGTAGAAGGAATGACAAAGCTGATCCTTTTGTAAAGATTAAAATAAAAGATTAGCCAACATTCAAGAGTTTTTAGGTTTGTTTGAATGTGAAATTCTCAGTAGATTTAAATGTGAATCAGAAACTGAAAAATATATGAAAAAAAGAAAAAACAAAAAAACAAAGAAGACCAGAATTTCCCAAATGCTGCAGTGCTCCTACTCATTGTTCTGGAAACAATTATCATTTTTCAAAACCACATATTTACAGTATCTTGTATAAAGAGATGGAATTCAAAGAACAAGAATAACCTTCAGAGTAAAATATATTATATATACATACAGTACTACCTGAAGCAGAGGTTCTAGTGAAAAACTGAAATTTGGTGACTCATTTTACAGCTTTGGTGTTTCCCTTCTTTTTATTTCAAATATGGTCACGTCAAAAACCTCCGCAGAGGTCTAGTTACCAGTCTGATTGTGGACTGACCACCATGCAAGTGGGTCAGCCTGAAGTCCAGTCATAATGATGGTAAATTAATTATATGGCATTGAATTAAGACTCTCAAGAAACTCTGATGAACTGGAATGCCTAATGCAGATGAAAAGAACAGTCAGTTGCTTTGTTTTGGTTTAAGTTTTACTAATCAAATACAGTGCTTTGCCAGCTCGGACTCCAAAATTCAGCCTTACATAAAGATCAGGACTAGAAATAACTCTATGTTTTGGGTAAATTTAGTGAAGTTACGAAATGTAAACACTAAACACAATCTGTGATATTGACTACAGCAAATGTATGAATCATTGTGATGCAGCTACATGTCAATATATTTTATACTGGGATTGCCTTTGAAGCTAATATACTGGTAAATCGATTCAAATGTAACCAGCTGAGTATAAAAACAATCAACTTATTCGGGTTTTGCCTCAATGAGTATTCCAGCATCCTCTGACATGCATTGATTTTTCTAACAGTACCACCAAGGTAGAGAAGCACTAGTTTGGCTATTAGAAATTAAAAAGGAAACAAGATTACACTGGTGGTTTGTACAGCTTCCTACAAAAACTCAAGAGCACTGACGGAAAGCTGAGCTGGGCTTTCAGACTCACCTGAAGCCAGCAGCCCCACACATTCTTTTCTACGTCTATTACTGTTTATTGGCAACAGAATTCTGTGCTAACCTACCAACTAAAAGAAAGCTGATGGGTGGTATTTGCATCTTCTCAAAGCACTACTTAAAGGGAAAAAATAGAGAAATTTCACTGAAACAGACAAGACTAAGAGTAATATGAAAAGAGGTGGAGTGTGGGTGTAAAAACAACTTTACCTTCCCTATTCTTTAGGTTTTTTTCCCCCTGTGGTTCTCTAAGCATTATATTTACAAGAGGCTTGGTGCCCTATTCTGGTACAGGATAAAAAAAGAATTGTAAAATCACATATAGGTAACAAAAAAATTACCATATCAATTTATTTTTTAAAGCCAGGTAAGTGAAGGAAAAAATTTGGACTGGGATTTGAAATGGGCCCCTGGGAATGAGGAGAGTAATGGAGATGATGAAATCAGAACCCTTGGTAAGGCTGTTGGTCCAAAGCACATCCTCAATGTTCTTGCATTCCCATGGTTCATGAACAGAGTCAGGGCAGCATCCAGGATCAGACAGGACCACTGCAGAGTGCTCATGAAACACTTACGAAGATGTGCAAAAAACAAAACAAAAATATGAGGGCATCCATAATTCTTCACTCATTGTGCAGCATAAATAATGTCAGGAGGAGAAATGAGACGAAAACAAAATATTTAATAGCTTCTCTTTGAAACAACAGCATGCATCCTGTGCACAGAGGGATGCAGGAATTCTGTGGAAAAAACAGTGTGCAACTGTGTAATTAAATACTGAATCACAAGGCACACATGCAAGAGGGTGGGAAAATCCACATCCTGGCATTTCCTAACTTTTGCATGTTTGATTTTGCAGTCACGAGTACTTTTTTTCCATACATCATGAACACGTCTGGTATGAAAACAAACACTCCAATCTGTAATTCACCACTGTTCTCCCCAAACTGAAGGGCTGCACTGTACTTAACCACTTCCTTGGAAGCCAGAGCCACCACCTGGTGCCCCCACATCACAGCAAAGATGGGACTCACCTTTCAGTTCTGCAGCTGAGGAGGGTGCCCAAAACCCAAACCAGTGCTATCCTCATTCTATACAAATAACCTGAAATGGAATTCAGGGCCATTTCTACAAGTGAAGGATTGACAAGACAGGTCATAAACCCATCAGAACTCTAGATAGAGCAAAAATAGCCTTTGAAATAAAAATGCAGCTAGCACTAAGTATAGCACTCACTAGCAACTTGTGGGAACTCAGAAGAAGGGAATCCAGAGGAGAAGTCCATCACTAAGGGAGTATATTTCACAGCAAGCCGGCAAGCATTGTTGCAGCATCAGTGCAGGGGTGGAGGAAGAATAAAGGAAAAATCTGAACAGGACCTCTTTTAAAAGGACCTTGAAAAGCTCTTCTAAAAGGATTTAAACTAGTTGCATCAACTAACTCTATTAACAAGACACAATCCCCTCCAGTGCAGGAAGGTTCCCTACCTTCTCATTCCTGCCTGCCAGTAAAACATGTGACAATGCAAAATTGGACACCAATGGTTTCTGCTATTTGAAGCATTTCATGAGTACTTCAGAAGCTGATGATATGTGTTGCTTCCTTCTCTTGAAGAGATAAGCTTTTGGGTTAAATTAATCCACCTCAAAGCCAACAACTCAAGGATTCCAGGGGCTGACTGTTGGATTCACTTCCAGAAGAAGGGAAGGAGAAAAGTCACATTTTAGATTTGGATTACCTATATAAAAGGTTGCAGTTCTTCCAGTAATTTGATATTAAGCTATATTTATAACAAGTGAATAATTCACTTACTGTATAGCAAGTTTCATTATTTTTACCTCCTCTGCCTATGAACCAAAAGAAGGCAAGAGAAGTAGGGGAGAATAGAAAAGAAATATCAAGAAATGGAATGCCATTTTTAGGAACAGCTGTCTTTATGTTCCCACTCCCAGCTTCTCGTCTCTCTGACCAGTCTTCCTCAGGTAGCATGTCTGATCCCCATCTCTCTTATTGCAAAAGCTAATCAAGCCTCCACAAAATAATAATAAATACAATGACAAAATATTTTCATCAAGAATGTCTCCATGCTGGAAGACAATTTTGTCTGAGTATTTTAAGGAATATAATGCTCCTTTGCCACAGGAGCTATCAATTCACATTGGGATATCAGTTCCAGAGCTGCAATTTGGCTGGATCTCCCTAGGAACATGCCTCTGTTGTTGGTCCATGTAGACTGCTTCAAAGCAAACACAAATGAGCAGTAGTAGCAGATCTGATTCTCTGGGACAGCTCTGTTGCAGCTGGAAAAATCCCAGCACAACTAGAAAATTCCTGTCTGAGTTCCATCCACTAGTTAATGTATGTCCTCATTGCTGAGATTTCCATCCCCTCAGCATTTATTCAACCTGCTGTATTTAAGTGTTTTTGTGCAGTGTCCTCAGTTGTATTTATTTATCCAGCCACTGCCTGGCACTAACAGTTCATGCTAAGAGTTGGACTCAACATACAAGTGACCCTGGCAGTCACTGTTACAAAATCCCTTCCAGCAATACAGAATCTGTTATCAGCTGGTTTTGGTGAGAAAAGCGTGGTTCTACCAAAACAGAACACCTGAACCATTTGGTACATTTTAGAATAAAAGACACAATTTGAAAAGAGGTATACACTACAGTTTTAAAAAATGCATAATGACTTTAAAATATACAAGATCTGTTGGAGTCCTAAATGGTTCCCTTGGGCCATTTGACACAAAAGAAGTTAATTCCACACAGGTTTGGCCAGAGAAGGATATTCTCATTGAAGAGGGCTGGGATGAAAAGATAAAAAATTTTAAAAAATAAAGAGAAGTCTTGATTTTCCACTTGGGGCTCTAATGATTTTTTTAAACATACAAAACGGTACCGAATACAGATATCACATAAAAGGTACAAAGTGTCTTTTCCTGCCCAAAAATGTGGTTTTTATTTTTAATAGAGGAACATATGGAAAATACAGTCTTTCCAGTTCCTTCAAACTAAAATTAAATGCTTTCTTGACAATGGAGTCTTTCTAGCATGTGATGCATTCTTCCATGTCAAGAAGACATTATAAAGCATGATTTTGTTTCCTCATAGGCCACTTGACCATTACTCCCTCCAAAACTATGAGCAACTTGAATATTATTCTTATTTTTATTACTTTACTCTCCTTGTTACCCACCACAGATTAGATTCTGTATCCTCTTAAGTTTACTTCCTGTACCAGTTTAAACCACTGTCTTCCTCCCTTTCAAATCCCCTCTGAAGGCCTACTTCTTCTGCACTGCTTATAAAAAAAAAGAGACAGGTAAGCATAGCTTTTGTTCTCTTTCCCTAATTTACAAGAGTCAAAACAGGGAAAAGAGGGAGCTGCAGTGTTTGAAGAAGCAGAACTGAGCATTTTAACAAAAATAAATCAAACAATGCATTCACTGACAGTCATTGCTAACAAACCACAGTGCTTGTACCACCTATCATTCCCCACCAAGACCTTTCAAATTCGAAACAGTGATTGCACTTTCCACTTTTGCTGGTATACACTTGGCAAAAAATTGCTTTTGTGGGAAAATACTTTTTAAAAATAGCTAACCAAAAAGATTGGAAGCTAGGAGAAATGTTGCTTTTTTAAGTGCAGAACTCTCTGTCAAAGCATCTATTTTCTCTCAGTTTGACGCATTACCTTATGATACATAATGTGCTTGGAGGCAGCTCTATGCACTGGGTACACCTCAGAAGTGTTCTCAAAATGAGCAGGCAAAAGGGCAGGTCCTTGTGTGAACTTACAGACTTTAAACAAAGAAAATGGGGCACTCCATGTAATCAATCTGTCATGAGATTTCCCCAGGTTGTTCATTTCAGGCAAATCAGAATATCCTTGTTACTTGTGCTAATGACTAACAAATCCCACTCATCTGGCACTCCCACTGTGAAGAAAAGCAGTAAACTCCCCCAAACTTTATTTTTCTGTATCTTAGAAGAGAGTGATATGTAACAAGACCTACAGCTTTTTTTTTTCCTAGGCTAAGGTAGCTGGCAGGAAAACATCTCTCCAGAAAGCTAAAGTAGTAAGACCTTCATACCCCAAGCCCTTGCTGCTGGAGCAGAAAGGTGAGAGGTGCCAAACAGATGGACAAGATACAGGAGAGATGACAAAGGACCCTGGATTCTCCTTTGGCTGATATTTGCACTCACAAATGTGTCAAACCTGTTCTCCTGAGGGGGTGCCACCCACACCATTCCTCAGCTGCTGGCAGAAGAGGATGGAGCCAGCTCATGCAGCACCAGCCTCCACTGACCCAATGCTCCTAATTTCATACCACACGTTACTCATGCTTCTTGAGGCCTATATTAGACAAGAGCCTCCAAGTGAAGAGGGGATGTTCCAAGCCCAGCAATCCTGACCTACACCAATCAGATGGGAGGGAAACCAGTTGTTCCAGTGCAGAAAGGCCAGTCTTGGACCTCACAGAGAGTGGAGACAGCAGTTTTCCCCCAGCAGACCAGTGCCAGAATATTATGTTTTCCATAACCAAAGATAATTCTCAGAAGGTCAGACCAAGGGTGCAGAAGACCTAATTGAAGTCAGCAAAAGATCAGAGACAATACAATCTGATCCCATGCACCTTAATTTTGGTAATTTATACACAGCTAAGAATTAATTCTTCCAATATCTTGTTTTCTTCTCTCTCCCATATTTCTTCTTGTAAGATCTGTTTTGCCTATGTTTTTGGATTTGAGGGTTGTTTTTTGGAGGGGTTTGGTTTTTTTTGTTTGGTTGGGTTTTTTTTGGTTGTTTTTGCCATGAGCAAAACATAGCATTTTTTCTTTCTCAAGTTTTTAAGTCAAGTTTTTAAGACAGTGAGATCTTTGAGATCAAAGGTAGACTAAGCTACCTGAAAAAAAATAATTTGACTTAACATTTTTGTTTTCTTCATGGAAGCTGTACACATCTTGTGCTAGGACTGAGGGCAGCTTGACTTCTACTTTAAGCCTACCTCCAGTCAGAGAAGATGCTCAAATAGAAAAAAATATTTTAAATGAAGGAAAAAACAAAAAAAAAACTTTTGAACTGGAAACTCTAGCAAAGAGGTGAGGTTTTAAAACAATTTTTGGGTTTTTTTTTTCTTTAAACCACATTACTCTTCCTTAATGTAAAAGGCAAACCACAGAGGACTCATGGAGGGCACTGTGTACACATATAGAAGAACTAGAAAGTATTTTTATTTTTTTTCCTGGAAACTATGTGCCAGCTTCTCTAGAGAAACTCTTTTTGGCATGGATCTCTAGGATGCCACATGCTGAAGGACAAGTGGATATACACTGAGCTTGCTAAAATCAATGATACTGCCTTGCGAAAAATTTCACTACAGATTTGGCCAGAAAAAAAAGCAAGTGCTGAATGTCTCATAAATCAGCTTTTAGCTAGTATAAAACTGCAATGGCACAACAGAGCCAGATCAGTGTACTGAGGACAGCACCGTTCTGTGCAGCTCTGCAATCAGGACTGGAGCATCAGAAAAGTGGGAAAAAGAGACAGCAAAAGCAGCTTCCATTCCCATTCTTTTGGCCTTGCTTGCACATCGGAGATCTGACAAATGCAACAATTTCCCTGTCTGGCAGCTCAGCAAAATTGCTTATTTCAGACTGAGTTTTATGAAGTTTGAAGGATTTTCTAAGCCTTCAACAGCAAAACTAGAAGCATGTGGGTAACATGGATTATTTCAAGCTTAGTGAACTTTCTCAGCAGTTCCTGACTGGTTTTAGACCATTAAAACATACATGAGGACAGCTACATTTACAGCTTTCAGCACAAATAAAAACAATGAAACATAACAGGAACCATCTGTAAAAAAAACAGGCTCCAGAACAACTGCTTGAGGCAGAAGCAGATTCATGTATTTTAATGTGGAGTCTTGTTGATACATTTTTAGATGACCCCACAAAGAAATACGGGCTCCCTACAAAATATTTTATTGAGAGGAAAGGAACTAGGTTCTTCCAAGTAACATAGCAGCTAAATTGGCTAACAGGGAGGTGCTAGGAGAGTGGAGCAAGAGTGATCTCTATGTCTTCTTAAAATTGACATGCAGTCCTGACACCTCTGTGCCATCAAGTTCCTCCATGTCTGTGCCACCTCACACCGAGCCACTCGAAGGCAGCAGGATCCAGCAATCTTGCTAGCAGGGGGTTTAGTCTCACTATCATGTCAACAAGATGAGCTGCTCTTCAGGCTCAAGCTCCCAGCCTGTACCATGCAAAGGGCAATATAATCTTACCTCTGTCTACTTGTCGATGTAATCTAAGAGGAGAATCTTACTGAGACAGACCAAATGTTTACCTAAGCCAGCAGCTCTTGCTCGCAGCAAATTAGTGATGGGCATTAATAGAGAAAGCATGCCAATGTGGTGAGTACAAAGGTACATTGCCTTCCACATATCCATCTTGCCTTTAGCAAAGCAAAGCTTTGGTCTCCGTGGAAGGGGCTGCATCGAATCTTCCCACTTCCTTTTCACCAATGAGTTCTCAGTGTTCAGTTATTTGGATTTTTAACGCAGGTATGTTTGTGTCCATTGACACTGTGTGGCAATGAAAACCACCGCATAATATTGAATTGTAAGCAAACGTTATTCCTCTTCTTTTAAACCTGTTTGACAAATTTATTTGGCTCCCACATCACAGGAAAGACTAATCTAGCGTTCCCTACCTGCCTTCTGTTTGCTCTCCAAGCCATTCAAGCTGGTAAAACTTTTTCTATTCAGTCTTTTCCCAATCATAAACTGTTCCATTTCACTGATCTAATTACTATTGCTCTGTTTGAGCAGTAAGCAGAAATATTCAGAGGCTTATCTACAGTGACTACAAAATCTCTCTCCAAACGGGCACTTAACTAATGCACAGTCCGTCCTTGCCTGAGTTACCTGCAGTGTAGTGCAGACAGAGAAAAGTAGCCTTATCAACACAGAATTGCAAGCCCCACTTTATAGTCTGTTCATTCACTACAATTGATCTTCCCTCCACTCCACAGTTAATTCTCATTTTAAATAGCTAAGAGACAAGTTTCAGCAGCCCATAGTTTATTTCCTCTTTCCAAACAATTTCCAGGAGTGGATTTAGCACCAACTGTTCTAGCTCCACATAAATCTCTGATAACACCCCTCTAGACCAAAAACCACTGGCGTCTAGTATTTTTTAATCAGTTTTTAGACCAAGATAATTCACCCCACAGAATACAATTTTGTTTCTTATAGACCAAGAATGCTGTTCAGAAAAACAAAAAAGTAGCAAACACAGATACATTATGCCAATTAGATCATAAAATAAAGAAACAGCTTTGGCAGAGGGACCAGAAGTAGTGTGACTAAATACTGCCACTTCAGCCCATCTCCAGCCTTGAGCAACCCAAACTCAATGCAAGCAAATCCCAGTCAGGCTTAGGGATTTGTCTGCATATCAATAGTAAATCCAAATCCCACGAGGATTCACAGTTATCTCAAAGCTCACATGTATGGGAAATAAAGCACTAGCCACTCATCCCTAAAGCTGTAACATACCACATCTCTTGCTCACGGGATAGTTATTGACACAGCTAGGAAAGTAACTGTAAAAAAAGCAGTAGTTTGATTATTCCTGGAGTATTTCTGGAGGTCGAGGTGGGTGGGAATGACATGCCTCCACCATATAAAAAATAAATATCTTCCTTGCTTGTAGATACTGTACAAAACATGGAGGTAGCAGGCATTGCCCAAATTTTTTGCTGTGTATATTTAGATTAAATAGTTTGAGGTATTTATAGATTAAATGCAATCAAAGTGTGCCTCAATAGCTGCTTCCACCAGGCTGCTAAAACACTTTGGCTGTCTTTCAGCTGCCAGATAACTCTGCACAGTAACTACTCCACACCACTTCCCCAGTAAGGCCAACATGTGCCAGGTGTCTGCAGGAAACTGTGAATGGCATCACAAATGAGAAGTGAATGCTCAGAGCCTCTGCAGCATAGGACTGGGTTGCTAAGGAGGATAGAAACACTGTAGAGATGTAAATTATTTTAGCCCCTGTTAGTGATCTTCCATGAGAAGCACTCACAATGAAGAAAAAAACCTGGGAATTCAGCTGCATGTGTTTTTTTATTCCTGCAATTCCCTTCAGTTCACTGGGCTGTGCAGACAATCATTTTCTATACAGTCCAACAGCTCCATTTGTTTTCTCAGACTTCTTCCAATTTCAAGCCCTGTAGACTTCAGCTCTGCATTGTTTTAAGAGAAGCATTGTAAATCTCTTCAAATTCACATGCATCTCTAAATTAAAGTGCACTTCTGAAGCCTTTCTTACCCTTTCCCCTTAAAAGCATCAACAGCCCTGACCTAAGAGGAAGAGTACAATTATGGCTGTTTGTCAGTAATTTTGTTCATAGAAAGGACAGTACAGACTGCAATTTGTTTTTCATAGAAAAATACTTAAACAGCAATGCCAAATAGCTAGAAAACAATGGAAGAGGTGCCTCTCCTGTGGATGAAAGGCAAAAATCTTTGCTAGCACATCTTTTTCTAGTGCAAGCAACTCAGACATGAAAAAAGTAAAATTCAGAAAGAGGTCCAAATACATGCCAAATAAATTATAAGAGAACTAAGCCTCATATTGACCAGGACCAAAAAGTGCTGAGCTGTCACTGAAGCCCAGGCCATTTGAATTTGTTTTGTGTTTAGGAACACCAGCGCTGACATCAGCAGAAAACATTTTCAGAAAACCATTTCCTTCCCATGTGAGGAATGGCAGAAGAGAATGCAACCCAGAAAAATGCCAGTATAGATCAGTTCAAGTGTTTATTGACCTTATAATGACTGCAGTTTTGTCTTTTCCCATAGGATGTAATCCTAAACTGCTCAAAGTTCCGCTGTTTGTGTAATGTTCTTTATATGCTATACAGGACAGAGACACGTTTTCACAGGTTCACTAAAATAGGAACTGACCCCTAACATAGATGACCACTTAAACAGGAACTAGAAAAGGATCAATTTGTTTCTAATATTAGACATCTTTCATGGAAGTCACATCCCAGCACAAAGTCTGTTTGCTACAGGGTAATATAAATGGAGACCTGAGGAGAAAAATAAAGGAACTCTTGAATAATACCACTATGCTAAATATTTTACATGGCAATTTTCTCACTAAAACATCCTGCAGAGATGTCCTTATTAGCTAAAGAAGCTATGAAGAAAGGTCATCTGCTTATTTTGCTTTGAAGAAATAAGATTCACCTGAAAACATACACAGGAGTGTACAGTAAAGTGAACTGTCAGGCAGACTTTAAATACTGGACTGAGTCAGCCTCCTTGTCTGTCAAGAGAAGAGAAACCTCAGGGGGCTGCAGTTACATGTCTGGATCCAACAGCCTTCCTGAGAGAGAGCAGTGAATTGCCAACATTGCTAGTGAGACACCAAACCCATCCTTTAGAATAACAAGATCTTCCACAGCTTCTCATGTTGCTCACCTCCCTGCCTTAACTCATTCCAGCTCAGCTCATGCGAGTTGATTCCCAGCCTCATTTCAGGGAAGGTGAGAGAGATACTACATTTCCATAACCACTTTCCCTTTGGGCAGAGGTTTTTGCCATCAGGAAGTGCTGAGTGCTTTTAGAACTAATGCGTAGTAGCCACACTCATGCCAGCACCACTTGGTGAATACAATGATGTGAGATGCAAAATCTGTTGAAAGCAAAATCTCACCTTGTTGGAGGGTAACAGCTCTACCCCTGCATCACAGTCTTTCCAAAATATCCAGGTGACTGGCTATTTCCTTCCCCATGGAGGGGCATAAATCCCAACCTAAAACTCTTTCAAGGGTTAAATTTAACAATCTCTATACTCCTTCCACATCCCCACACCCCAATGCTTTTTCTAAGGACACAATGTTCAGTTTCAAAATAATCTTTTAAATCTGATCTAAAATAGCAGTTTCCTACTTGAACGCAGAGCTATGTGAGCCACTCTCTGTTCCTCACAATTGCCTACATATTCACCAGGAAAGACAGAAGTAACAATATACAGCAATTCAAATGCATTCTTTAAAACAACGTAAAAAATAAAGACCTTCAGCAGTAGAGTTCTTTGCTCCTTGCAGGAGCTCCTCTCCAGCCAAAGGACTCCAGTGATTCCTTCACAATTCACAATGATTAGACCAACATTTTCTATCACGAAGCTGAGGGAAAACCTTGAGTTAAGGGAATTTCAGTAAATATGGAAACACCTGGTGATTTTCATTCAAGATATGTGCAGGCAAAGAGTAGGAGTTAGGCAGAGATTTCTCACCTCAATGCTGCTTTTGATTAATTACAGTGAAATTGCACTCTTTTATCCACTACTGTAAGCAGAAAAAGATTATTACAGGACTGATCCCTGAGAAAATATAGAAGACATGGATGAACCCAGTTACCCACTTCAAATTTCTACTTAGTTTCCACTCTGTTCCTCAGAAGACCCCTCTTCTTTTTTTTCCCCTTTTCTTTTCCAGCTGCAGTAATGTTCTGTTTAAATATCCCCACTGAAATATCCACAGTGACTTTTATTCCTTAGAGAACTCCACAGTTCCAGAGCACATCACTCTCTGTGAATTCAGGCCATTTTTGCCAGCACGCATTACTTGACATTTAAAGTGTCACCATGATACAAAGCTCCTGGCACACCAATATCTACTTGGAGATTTTTGTCCTCCTTTACAGTCTCTACCAAATGTTTTCTCATCTCCTTTTTTTTTTCCAAAGATGAATTTTCTGCAAATGAAAAAGAACCCTATTGACAGGCCTGTGAAATAAAATTTGCCTCTCCAAAGAGCATACAGGTTCACAAACAGATGGCAATTTAGATGTTCGGTTTTATCTCGGCCTGTCGATACCATCATAAAAAGGGATCACCCACCCCAAAGGAAGTGAATGCTCAGGGTCTGAAGCCACCAGAGTTCTTCATCTGCCTTGTTCAGATGCCCCTTGGATTGCCATTTAACAGCAGTGCTGAGAGCAGAATGCTGCAGTTGTGAACTGCACAGATACTTCCAGACATGCACGCATAAGCTTAGAAGGATTTGAAGCATTCAGAATGGGCACAAATATTCATCTGGAGTTTTAAGAGAGCAAGTCCTAGCTGAGTTTGTCTTTGAGGATTTGGTTGCACTGGGGGTTTTTTGAGGCTATTCAAGTATTAGGAATATTTGATGAAGCAGCCTACTGCATGCAGATTTCCCAGAAATTAAAGAACAAAGATACACTGATGAGCTGTGTTTATCCACCTCCAGGGTGAGATATAAAATGTATGAACTACTTCAGACCAAAACAAACAGGAATTTAAGAACCTTCTGACTAAAATGATAGGACAGAGATGAGAGCTGGCAGAAGTTCTACTCACTTCTTAATTATCACTGTCAGCATTTCATGATAGATACTCCAAATTCTGACAGATAACTTACTCAATGAAAAAGTCTTCTGAAAAATCGAGTAACTCAGGACAGCTATGCTGGACTGCCTTTATTCTGTGTTCATATTTAGTCCCACATCTGTGCCACCTCATATCTGCAAAGTCTAACAGATATAAGATTCCACCTGTTGAGTGAAATGGCAATTTAATCCCAGACTAACGTGCTGCCCTTTTCTATCCCAAGTTTCTCATCCAGTCCCCCTGCAGTGACTGGGCAGCTTGCCCGTTCCCTGATTTCCGGCACCTTGCTGCTCCAGTTTGGAGACAGATCCCACACTGGTGCTTTGTCAATTGTCACCAGCAGCTGTTGATTTTTCAGGATGTATCACATGTCCTCATCAGTACCAGTGTTATTTCATACTTTATTCCTTGCAGTAACCCAAGACAAGTATCATCCGGTCTTAGGTGATCTAGCCTCACATTCTTTTGTTGCTTTATCTGAAATGGGAACTTGCAGATAAGAAATCCAGAGTACTGGGAGGAAGCAATATGGAGTCATGTTTTGTCCCTGATGTAAAAATTTCAAATTTGCTTGCAACAAATATTTCCATATGAAGTTAACATGATGTTAAATTTAATCACATTGCCGAACAGATGTTTGCCTCAAGATCACCACAAACACATAAATGAGGAGCTTGCCAATCTTGAATCTGACCATAACCTAGTGCTGTGTGAAAATTCTGAAACAAAGTTAAACTTTAATTTTCACAGATCAAAGATTCACATCAGTCTTCCAGCTTCTTTGTTGGTATTTCTGATCACTGCAAACAGTGGCACAAATCTACATTTTAGATGACCAAATACTGATGCAGGGGTCTCCAGTGTAGAGCAATTGCTGCTCTTACATTCAAAGGATCTGTGACAAATTTGACATCCAGTTATGGACCAGGTGGGGGAAAATGCCTTTGAATTGCCTGCATAGATGCAATTAATAATTTGACCTGATTTTACCTTTGATCAGAGGAGACTAAACTAGTTAAAACTATTCAGCCTAAAATTTTATGAAATGTTGACCAGATTTAACATATATATGCATATTACGGATGAGGAAACAAGCAAATATATGTTATATCTGCCATTTCCAAAATAAGGGGAATGAACATGTGACTCCCTGTTATTGAAATTTTTAAAGTTAATTTGAGGTAAATAGTTGAACAAACAGACAAACTTGAAAGGGACATTTTCAAGAATGACCGTGCACCCAAACTCAGCAGATTAGATTATTCATCGCAGTATGGGCATCCAACATGATCCCTTTTTTCTTCAGTAAAATGTAAAAGCAATATACCATGTTTTAAATTGTATGTACATTCAGAAACTACATTATTTTTCAAATAGTAAAGTTAATAAATGAAGAAAAGCATTTCTTTCCACAGAGAATAACACACCCAGCTAGAGTCTTCCAAATGTGATACATGTAACCCAGACAAAAATATTCCTAACTGACAGATCCAGGAGCTTGTGCATCATCCTACTTTGTCCATTTTTTTAAACATTTACTCCCAATGTTGTAAGAGAAGACAGAATTTTGGCTCTTCTTTTATTTGTTTGGGTTTTTTTTCTTCGTGTTTCAATTTATCAATAGTGCCAGGTAAGCTTGACTGCAATGAGCTGACTAAAGAGTCTTCTGAACACCATTGCTCTTCTTACACGCATTAAATTTTTCTGGAAACTGAACTCCAAAATTCCTGGATTTATTTCAAACATTCATGTCTTCCCAGGGATTTATTTGGAATTTTCCAAGCTTTCAACTGCAAGATCAGTCTGCATCTCCCATGAGGAGCAGCTGGGCTCCTTGCAGCTTGGCTGGAGGCACGAGGGGACTACCTATGCCTAAGAGAATTCCCCAGCCCTCCCTGCAGGAGGTCTGTCAAAACCTCAAGGGAAGGCTGGAAAAGGTCTTATGAGACACGGTTGCCATACTGAGACAGAGTGCTAGAGACAGAAGCAGAGAGATAGAGCTGAGAAACAACAAATCACTAAACTTTCTAGTACTGAAGGGAGCCAGTTTTCCAATTCCTTAGAGATGTTTCAGCAGTGAAAGGAGCTTTTGTTTTTATCTTAGATGGCCAATACACATCAGGATTAATTAGTAGTCATTAGAAGATATTTTCCAATGAAAAATAAACCAACCAGGAAAAAGAGGTCCTTCTGAATACTTTGAATTCAAAATGAAGCACAATTCTCACACACACAGCTCTCATTACAATTTTTTTCCATTGCCTTGGAGATACATATTTCACTGAAAAATTATAATGTTCTAACAAAAGAGTGTGACTTCAGAAGTCTGATTCCTCCATGGGCACACTGCTATTTTCACTATGCAGACTAGTGCAAAATGTGAAGGATAACATCCTCTAAACAAAACCAGAGCATCACACACCTCTGCTAGTTCCACTGTTACTTTCTTCTGGAGAATCCACTTTCAAAATTAACCTGAAGCTTCCAACCATCTTATGAACAGGAAATGATCCAAAACAAAATATGAAACTTGGGTTAGAATATAAGTTATTTAATCAATTGTTTGAAATATTCTGTCTTAGTCAGATCAATATTAAATTGCTAGTTGGAGGCAGAGAATTATTCTATTACCTCTTTTAGAAGTGCAGAAAATGGCTTTAATTTGTCAGTGGGAAAGGGAGAGAAGTTTTCAGGCTTCATCAATAGACATCAATACAGTCTCAGTATAAACTTCTCTTCAAACACCTCCACAAGTAATCTTACAAAAAATATTTTTTTTCTGTTACAAGAAAAATAAAATGCACTTAGCAAAGATTGCTGACAAATTAAGTTTTGAACAGAAATCTACCTCCAAGTAATTGAATAAAGTTCTTTTGCTTTTTAATTAGTGAGCATTATGCAGTATAAAACTGTTTTTTCTTTTTGTTTTGCTTTAAGTGTGTTTGATGAAATGAAGGACAACTGAATGGCAGGATTCCTCTGTTCCAAGCTCAGTGTGATGCTCACATGGGCAAATAACATCCTGCCATTAGTGTGTGCCTGGACAATGAGGGAGAGAGTCTACAAAGACAAATGGAGGAGCAAAAAAAATACAACCACAAAGTAAAGCAGATCTTCACGGGAATCAATGAGGGCTTGGGGCCTGATATAAAGTCCCCTGCAGATGATGGCATTTCTGCATCAAACCCTCTTCATTACACAGCAGAGCTCTGCTCAGCTTTGCAGGAAAGTTGAATTCCTGGTCCCTTGCTTGGCAGATGTAGAGAACTCTTTCCCAAGACCGTGTTAAGTTTTGAAGGAATCAGTACTCCTTTCTCCTCAGCAAGGAAAAAAGACACATTTTTGTACAATGGAGGCTCTTTCAAAGGGGGAAGAAAGAGTTATACATGAGCACTCAGGAGTAAGAAGTCCCAACACTCAGGTGCAATAACCATCCAACAGTAGAAACAGATAGAGTTTGCCAGAAGTTAATTCAGACATTCATTACCCTAGCCCAGAAAAATGGCAAAAGAGATCATTGCAAGTAAAACAAGTGGCTTTTCTGAATACATGCTTTTCCTTTCCTCACCATCATTCCCAAAGCCCCTCTTGTCTTTCCATCTCAATTCTCATGCCATTTTCCACAGCACTGCATGTGCACAGTACTGAACACCAGGAGCAAACCTGATCCATCAATCAGTGAACAGTGCTGAGTACAGTTCATCTGAAATCACCAGCAGATACACCACAGCATCATGTGTGATGAGAACTGTCATTTCTCACGGATTAGAGAAAGGAGTCCAGAAATCTTGAAACACCCTCAGTGCTTGTGGACAAGATTTGCCATTATGTCACTAATCATTATGTCAAAGCTTTTCAAGCTTAAAATTCAACAGTTCCTGCAAGAACCCACTTACCAGCTATCCAAGGAGCCTGACACAGACATTTTACACCTGTTCTGTTTCCTGCTGCTTTTGCAAAAGAAATCCATGTATCTCACACTCACAACTTCCAGGAAAATTAAAAAGAAATCTCCAAGTCCGACACCTCAGATAGCCAGGCTAGGTAGAAAACAGAGAAGTGCCTCCCACCTGTGTGTCAAACTGAAACAGGAAAATCTAAAGCAGGAGGAAGAAAAGAGGTAATATTATCAAAGGCCAGTTCCTGGAAGAGAAATGCTGCTGGTGAGCTGAGCAGTGTGAGTCTGCTGAAATGATGTATGGCGAGGTGGGGAGGGCATGTGTGCACACACATGCACATAAACGTCAGCCCCTTCCTTGGAAGTGGATTAGGTGGCAGATGGTGTCAGAACCTGAGCTGCCGTCAAAAGCAGAGTTCACACTGTCCTGCTCTCCTGCGCTTAGAGATGAAAGCAGCAAAGACAAGCCATTAAAAAAAAAAAACAAAAAAAAAAAAGGCTGATAAATAGCTGACAATCAGCTTTGTCACTGGCAGCAAGTGGAACGACATCACTTCACTTCCTCCCTTCTCCCTCCAGTGTCCTTACAGGCAAAATCCTCTCTGCAGTGGAGATGAAAGAGGAAACAAATGTGTGTGTGCAATCTCCCAGCATGAGAAATACCAGAGGCTCCGTTTTTCACAGGGAAACTAGAACCTGCTATTACCAACCCAAATATCAGAACCCAGGACAGAGTGGGGGGAAGCAGAACACTCATCTTAAGATCTATTAAAAGCAAAGTGAGTAGGGGAGAAAGGAAAAAGAAAAAAGAACAACAACAAAAAAAGGAGATAAAAACCCACTGCCCTTGATTGTCAACACAATGAAAATAAATGAGGGAAATAATGCTTGGGAGGGGCATACCAGCTGAAAGCAGTCACAATGACTTTGTACAGGCACCCCTGCTATTACTAATTATTACAGATAATAAGGGCTTTCAGGCTAAGTAAAAGGATTTTTTTCAATTCCTAAAACCTCATTCTCCCTGTCCTTTCACCTACCTCCCCCTTTTTCTCTCGCCTCTGAGCACCTGCTTTACATAGCTTTCCTTGTATTATCATTAGCTTCGTGGATAATTGATAGCTGTGCTCGTCCAGCTGATGCTAAGAAAAGAACGACAAGGTGGTTCGACACACACTTACTATAAATAGACACACAACATGGCCAGCGTTTGCCAACATCTGATGATGCTTTCCCTTCTGGGTCCTAAAGTTAGCTAGTTTCTCAAAGTCAAGGAAGAAAAGGAAAGCAAGGTAAAATGCCTTCAATTAATTTTGCAGAGATTGAAGGGATAAAAATAAGAGTGGGCCTTTATATTTTTATGACATGCTAAAAATACCCACTTTATGAAACCTTTGGCACAGTTTGCAAAGCAGAGTTTAAAAGCCTTTACTCTTTTTTTTTTCTTTTTTTTTTTTAAGCAACTGTGAAGCTCCAAATATTTATCTGGTGATGAGGTCTCGGTCAATAGGGCTGGAAAGGGTCTCGAGCAGATCTGTGCTGAGTACAGCATGTGGGAGCAAGACAGAGGCTAACACAAACCTTTCAGCTGTGCTAAACCCCAGGGAGCCCTGCAAAGCCCAAGTGCTCATGCTCCGAGGGTGAAGGCTGGCAGTCCTGAGAGCAGGGGAATCACAGCTGCCTCTGCATGGCTGCCAGGAGGCTCAGGCTGCCTCAGGCACTGACTCAGCAGCAAAGCCTTGAGCCTCATCTCTGCTTGCTTCTGGACACTGCTGGGGCAACCTGCTGACCTCTCCTTCAGCAGACATGCCAGAGGTGGCTTCCAGCTGGAAGAACCTTAGTCTAGCTTGGCCCGTCACCAGAGGAGGGTTGATGCTCTGTGCAGTTGCCCTTTGGTGAACACCTGCCTGCTGCTGACCGTCCCCAGAGCCCTTTCCAGTGCTGCAGTACAGAAATTTCCTTTGCATGATTCACCCAGACTCTTGGCAGCTTCACCCCCTTCCCAGCTTACCCCAAACCCAGCCTCCCAGTGCATTTTCTCCTCTGACAAAAAGTACTCCAACAGGGTGTAGGCTCCAAAATCACCTGCTCCCAAACTGGAGCAGATGTTTATCTCTTTTTGTCTTATTCATTCCATTCAGGTGGACTTCGCAGATAAAGTCAATATTTTTTTCCTACAAGATAAAGTTTTTATTTTGGGAAATTCTTAGTATCTTCCATCCACAAGCACTAATATAGGCTCGGTCCTCACTCCCTAAGCTTCATCAGTACAAATAAGGCAAGGAGCAGTTTAAAATTTCTCCTGCTGAGGAAAGCAGCTGCAGGAAAGTATTTGCCCCAGCACATGCCAAAGTAGCAGAAGTGCTTTTGTCCTTGCAGTAGCCACCTCCCATTTCAGAGCTGATGAACTCATAGATGCCTTCAGGACTTTCTCATTTTCTTTCTGAAAGCCATTTTAGACTGCAGGAATACAGCAGCATGAAAATAAACAACTGTTTGTCCTAATCCTCAATCAATTACTGAAATAGAGAAAACTTGGTGCCGTGTGCTCTCACACACAGACAGTGTCCAGTCATGACACAACAGCAGTATCTCAGACCTCAGGGAAGGGAAAAAAGAAGAGAACCTAAGCCAAGCCTCCGTGCAGCTCTGTGACAGGCAGCCTGCACACAGCAAGAACAGTGCTACAAAGCCACACAACTTTGAGGAGTGGGAGGAGGACTTTTTCTTAAAAAAGCTCCAGAAATCTGCATAACATGGAGGCTTCATCTTAAACTTGTAGCTTGAAGCTACCAAGAAAAGCTGCATCAGGAACAAAAGAAAAAAAAGTCCTCCCTTTTATAAAATTGCTTGCCTAGTCACTGAAAAGGGAGAACACTCTATGGATGAAACAAAGAATAAAAGCATTCAGTTTTTCCTTTCAGCAGCCAAAAAAGTACCCACTAAAATGGAAGCTTTAAATACTTAATGTCCAAAACAAACAAGAGAATTTACCCAAAACAAGACTGCTGGTTCAACACAAACCAGCAGCACTCACAGTAAAGTTGATAGAGGTTTTACATTAGCTGCAGTAATACCAGTTGCAGAAGACAAGATGCAGGTTCCCTTTACAGTAGGAGAAAGACAGGGATCAGATGGAGAACAACTGACCTTTCCCATCTTTGTTACACTTGCACAAAGCAGTTAACATCACCAAAAGTGTGGAGGAGAATTTAGCAGGGATCAGTGCTTGGAGTCTCAACAGATTATGCTATTATTTTGACATTGTGTAAGAGAAAAAATTAACCTTCTCTATAAATTTTGGCTTACTTTAATAGATGTAGTGGGTGTTGGACTAGAAATAACATCTTGCATTCCTTTAATTTCTGTACTGGTTGACCTCCTTACAACAATATTCACTATTTGAGCACTGGCACTGTTAACCACATAGTCAAACCCTCAGCAACTTGACTGGTGTTTTGCTCACACACTTGTGACTAAAGCAATCACCACCCTGAGATCAGCAATGCCCTTCCCACAAGCTCAGGTTAGCAGAAACCTTGGAGATTTTCCCACCTTTCCTTAAGCAGATGGCCCTGTGTGTTTCCCCAAGATCACCTGGGTATTTTCACTACCAAATTCCCACTCCAGCAGGGACCCAGGAAGCTGACATCTCACTTGATGGCTCCTTGCACCACTGAAGAGTTTTTCAAATACTGTGCTAGAGGGCTTAATTTTATTACAGGGATATGAGAGTTCCTGAAAAATTTAGGTACAAGAAAAATTAGAATTTTTTTCCCCCTATAAATCCAGACTTTTCAATTATGTTCACCTGTAATTACAGAAACAGTATCCAATGATCAGCATAGTCCCATCCAATTCTTTATTGCTCCACACTTATTTTTTGTTTTGCATGCCTGTTTTTCCCCCTATGCTTTCAAAAAAATTACAGAAGACTTGTTTTGATTTTTTTTGCCAGGCACACAAGTCTACATCACTAAGGCAGAAAAGAATTTTTTTATACATTAGCCAAAGATATGATCAATTTCCACCTCTGTTCAGCCTACCACTGAAATTCTGCATTTCAGATGCAACTTTAATATAGCAACCTATTTTACTTCAAAGTGGGCTGAACACCCAGAAGTTACTACTAATGGAGAATTCTAGTGTAGAGAAAACAGGAGTGGAAAGTTTCCAGTTGAAAGGAAAAAGTCATTTCCCAATGAAAACGTAAGTCAAAGGAGTAATGCTCATGATGGTGACAATTGCAGAAGGAAATCTAATAGGAGATCAAGAGAAGGAAGGTGAGTTATCAGGTAGGCTGAAACAAAGCCTGGGAAAGTGAAGCCTTGCTTAGAATCATCATCATGCCATTATTAAACTCCACACAGAGAGCTCAGCCTGACAGCTTCTGTCTTACTGAAGATCCCTGAGGCCTTACCCCATCCACCACTTACTCTGTTGACTCAATCTTTGACTGTAAATGAAAAATTTATAAAAGGCCTGGTGGGGAGAATGGCTGAATGGCTGCAACCCCCTCTAGAACAATTCCTTCATGGTGCTTACAAATCAGAGCATGTGTTTGGCACTTCCCTCTCTCTGACAGGGTTCAGCCACCAAGTGAGTGCCTGGGGTAGGATCCCAGCTTCCCTTAATACGCTGTTTTGCAGGCAGACCAGAACAAGGGAGAAATAGTGTGCTGCAGGCTGTGCTCATGAATTCATTCAGAGCACAAGATACTGGAAGTCTGGCTTAGAAGTGCATTTCTAGGCACATCTCTTGCTGCAAGAACGAATCTTGCAGATTTGCAGGAAAATCCCATGCATCCTCCTGGTTTTTGCCATTCCTGGCTGGGCAGCTCCAGCTAACAGGAATTTCCCTGTAACTCTGCCTGTCACAACTTGTCATGGCTGTTCCAGGGCAGAGCATGTATGCAGGAGAATGACAGCATGCTCCCTTTAAAGATAGTTCAGGCATTGATCACAGGACAATTTTGAGCATTATTTGCACTGCACAGTTTCATCTGTCAGCCACTCAAGATACACAGATCACATCTGTTTCTTGAGGACAGCATTTGTTCCTACTGCTAAAATAAAATCTTTATTACACAAATTACTCAAAAACATGCATGCTACCCAGTCCTACATACACTAAGGGTATTATCTGAACAGCAGGTAGAAACTGGAATTAAATTGTGTCCTCACCCTAAATTTATGTAGCAAATATACAGGCAGAGGCAGTGTGGAGGGAATTTTTTGTTAGGTCATCTAGACAGTCATACCCTGTAGCTGTGGAGCTTTCATTTCTTTTGGCAAAGGCTGCCCACTTTCCATCAGGGAGATCAGGGGGAACACAAAGATAAGCTTATATGGGAGCTCACAGGAACATGTGTATCTGAGGAGTTTCTGCAGGTGCTGTGTCTGCAAAGTAACACACTGTCACCCTTGGGGGTTCTTTCTTTTTTGCCCTTCTCCTTTTATTTTCTCACCTTTTTGTTGTTTGTTTGTTTTATAGCTCTATTTTTTTTAGGTTTTTGGTGTCCACTGCTCTCTCCATCCCCTGCACTTCTCCCCTTTTAAAATTAATGCTCTCTTTCTCTCAAACCCTTTGCTTTCCCTAGGTAATAGAACATTTTCTCCTCCTTTCCCTGCTCTCACCTTTTAGATCCATCCCCCACACCTCTCTAATTCAGTATCCTCGTTACACTTATGTTCTTTGCTTCCCTTCCTTCTTCCACCTTCTCCATTTAATCTCCTCCCTCCCACTGCCTTACAAATCTCTACCTTCCTTGCCCTGCTCATTCTCTCCACTAACCATTCCTCCCTTCCCCTTTTATCCTGCTCAGTTCCTACTCCCCCACTTCATTCCTACCCACACAGCATCCATTGTGCCTTTCTCCTCCCGCCCCAGTTTCAAACCTCCTCATCATATTTCATTTTCCTGAATTCTATTCAGGTTCTTATATCAGCATATCTCCCTTCATCATGTTACTGCATATTTCCCATCTCCTAAATTTTTCCTTCCCCATCCACCCTCTCCATTTATAACAGTAGTGGGATTGTTCCTCTTATTAACGGCTATGACCTATTAAAATTTTGGACATACCTTTTTCTGATCAGAACTAAAGCCCCTTCATCCTCCTGTGCTATTTATCTGTCTATAAGCCACACACGTGTCTCATTCCTGCTACACACAGTCTTCTGTCACAAACAGTGCAAATGCTCTCCTAATATGGAATGATTTAATCCTAGGACAGCCCATGTTCATGGAACTGTACCACACAACTCAAACTCCTTCTGGTGGGACAAGTTCACAACTTGCTATTTACTCCATGAACACTGAAATTAGCCTGATTTCAGCTTTCACCTACAGATTGATTGACAAACTCTCTCTCTCTCATCCTTGACAGCACAAGCTAGTACATGTCTGTGTGTGCACAGCCCAGGGTGAGCAGGGAATGCTTCCCTGTGACCACTGCTCAGCAGTAACACGAGCTCTAATGAAAGCTATGCCAACCACCAGATGCCAAAGGACAAATACAATCCTTTCTCAATGTGATGTGTAGGGGATTTTTTAGTAGACAGAGGGGCACAATTATAATAAGTTATTAGTAAGAAAAAAAACCCAAACAAACAAGCAAGTGAGATCAACAGACAAAACTCAATTAAGAAAATCACTCAATCAACCTCCCAGGGTTGGGGTTGATCAGGTAACTGTTCAGTAGGACCTTCAATACAAACAACTGAGGTTGTACAAAGATGTTTTTTTTTCTGTACTGTGCTGATGTAAACACAAGCTGTGCTTAACCTTCTTCATCCTCCCCTTAGTCCCAGATTCAAATTGACTGCATGATCTGGCATTTCAAATCCAAATGGAAAAAACACAATACCTGGTGAGAGATGTTGTTCTCAGCAAGAGGTCTGGCATCAAGCAGAGAACAAATACAAGCACCCAGGCTCTTGGAGCTACTACAGCACTGGAGAAAAGAATAATTTTTTCAAAAAGCCAAACAAAACTGATGTTTTAAAGACTTCTGCTGCTTGTACATACACTCATCCTCTCTGATTTTGTTGAAATGGCATTGTCTCAAGACCAGAGAAGAAAGTTGCTCTACAACCTTTCTCAAATCTAGGAGAAGGGATGTGGCTCCTATGGCCTTGCAGAATAGGGGACAGAGCTGGATATCACATCTACAAACCTTAACTAATGTCCCTTCTGCACTTGCCACTCAGCTTCTAATGCCCCTGCATCCTCCCTTCTTCATCTGCCATCTCCCACTCCTCTCCTTCAGACTCCTCAGAGAGAGAACATGACAGAACAGTCAATAAAACAATTCCTGTTGACTTTAAGGACTTACTCAACTAACATGGGGAACATGTCCTTTGCCTCTGGTGCTGAGGACATTTTCATACATAAATGTTGTTCTTCAGCAAATAAGCTGAGAATGCTGCTGCAGCTGGGTAAAGGTCTTTAAAATCCAAAATGTTAGAACCTTGTGCTTAACCATTCCATCATTCCCCCCACTCCTCCCCAAATCCTTGAGGTGTTTCTGCTGGTAGCTAGTTGCCATAGGAACCCTAATCTTTATGTGTTTTGCTTGTTAAATAAACTAGCATCAGAACTCTCCTTTATGGCTGCTCTGTCCTTCTCCTCCCTTTACCCCTCCCTCCCTCCCTGAAAAAGAGATCAAAAAGATAATATGTCTGATAATCATGCTTTCCTCCTCTCCTCCTTTCTCCACAGCTCCTATGAGCTTTCCAAGTCCAACATCCATAATTTGGCAGAAATAGCCACTGTGATGCAGAGGGATACATTAGGCCTGACTGTTCTCTGGATTTGTCCAGAGAGGTATCAGAGGCAAGGCAGAGAGCACCGGGTAGGATAATGCAGCTTCAGAACCATGCTACGATAACAGAGACACCTAATCCCAGCTATTTCAGATGAAACTTTCCAACACTTCCCATGAAAACTCCCTTCTCCTACAGTCCCCATTCTCACCCTCGTCCTACCTCACTATACATCAGCAATGCAATTTTAATGCCATTAGTGAGGGGACAGCCCTGGAAAGGTATTTCAGAGATGAAAGCTGAAAACAAAGCAAAGGAGGCTAAATATAAAAGAAACACCAAAGACAAGATGTTTGCAGTGGCCTAGAGCTTTTTAATATGAAGTAAGATTTTTTCCATTCTGTGGACCAGAGATCTAGGCCAGAATTATGTAGGTCACAAGCAAACCTTGTTTCATCTGGTCTTAAACCAATACTTAGAAGGTGATAACTCCCACTCAGAGACACCATTTTTTTCTTCATGTATTTTCTTGTAACAGAAACAAAAAACCTAAAGTGGCAAGAGATGCTGCATGAAGGAATAAATCTACATGGCTTTGTGTGCATGTATAATTGTCTAACCATGCTATCCACCTCAGGAGGAATACATATATATATATATATGCTAAATGCAGAGATTTCCAAAGTTGTTCTTCCCCTCATAATATTTAGTACAACATATATCATTCAGAGAAAGAGCAATGCTATCTCTACTATCTCACACATTTGTATGGAATTAAATACCTAGAAAATTAAAAGTTTCAAGATGGGAAAGAACAGGCAGAAGGGGATTTTCAAGAGGCTGAATTTCCATTGCATGCAACACCAAAGCAGGTTAGCAAACAAGGACCCTATTAACCTGAAATTAATAACTAGTTAATCCTTCATCTACACCACAACAAAGTAACCTCACACCAAAGCAGAAGCATCAGTTTCAGGATCATTCGGGCATACCCAGGGATCTGCAGCAGCTGTTCACTGGCATATGAATCATGGTCCCCATGGAAGACTTTGCATTGCTCAGCCTGCCTCCAGTGGATAAAAGCACAATTCTGAAAGCACTTGGACTGCTGATTTCTAGCTAATTCAGGGTTTGGGCTGGTCTGACTTTAGCTGAAAGACCCAGCAGCTATGGCAAATAATGAAACAGTTGCTGTTGCAGTGTGATTTACAATTAGTTGTCCTATTGCTGTGCTTTGCACAGGTCCCCTGCTTGCCCAGCACACATGGATGCTCTTATAGCTCTGTTTATCAGGAATGCAGATAGGCTCCTCCCCAGACTCTTTCAGAAATATACCTTCTTAAATTAGCAGCCCTTAATTTTAAGTGCAGAGTTCAGGCATAATTCAGATGAAGCTTCATTTATGCAACTTGGCTAACTTTAGCCCCACTAGTCTGTACTCTGCCAAACTATAATCTCATAACCTGGATCCTTCTGACATGCCCACTACTTCTTACTCCTTGCAAGAGTGCTGGAAACAGCACACAAGCAGCAATCTCTGTGAATATTTATGCATGTGTGGTCAAGCCCACAAGTAGAACGAAGAGACAAGTGAACAAAATAACACTAAGTTGAGTTAAGGTTCATTCATATTCTGGATGAAGGTATTGCAAATTCCTACTTTAAATGAATATGCCCCCTGTCAGAAGTCTCTTTTCTGTGATAATCATGGTCCTTATTCTTCAGGAAAGCAATTTTTAAATTCAACCTAAGTTTCCTCTCTCCCTCTACTTTGTTTTTTTCATTTCTCTGTGGGGGCTGCTTTTTTTGAAGAGGTATATATACTAATCCCATGTGGCTTTGCTACCCCCCTTATGTAACGTATATTCTGGGCTGTCAGAGTGCACAGATCAGCAGTAAAGCATTGTGGGGGCTATTTCTTCTCCTTCAATCCCCATGAGTCTGCTACCTCCAGTTTTGCTCAGAGATTCATAGCTGAACAACCTTAGAAACAAATTCAAATGAAACTATTTCAACTGAAGCCTCCTCTGAGTTTGTAGCCAAACTAGGAGGAGGTGGCCTAGGAACCAAGGGGGAAATTGCCCAAGATTTATTCATTAAGTTAACCATTTGCCACTTACTTGAGATTAGACTCCCAGTCCCTCAGAAGGTTTGCATACTCCATTTTTGCAAACTTCACAAGGTAAACACTGTAAAGAAATAGGTGGGCACTGCCAAGAGTTCAAGGGCTTCTTCACAAGAGCTTGGCACACCAGTTTTCATTCCTTTCCCTTCCACAGTCCAGCCCATACAAAATTTCCAGTGTCCTCCTCACTTTATGAATCTCTGCCTCACTAAGACTTCTCTGCCACCACCCCCACTCACTCAGTGACTCAGACTTATTAAGATAACTTCTCTTTTTCTAGTTCCTCACCTCCAACACACTCCATGCATTAAGGCACATACTCCTGCACATATTTGAAATCTTCACCCAACCACCCTCTCTCATCCAACTTTCCTCCTACAGTTCTTGCACTCCCCCATCCTGGGATGACAGAGCCAGTCAAAATCCACCCAACTGAGTTCAACTTTTACTTACACTTCTGGCTTCTCTCAAGATTATTTTGAGCTGGTGCTTGAAGACACCAGGACAAGAAGGTCTAAGGTAGCTCTCCTCTTCCACCATCACAGCTTTTGGCAAAAGGTGAGGCTTGTCATGCGCAGATCAGCCGTGACCAGACACGTGGTAGGGAGAGTCTTTAGTGCTGCACTGCTGCTCAGTGCATGTGCTGCACAGGGATCTGGCTCTGACCCACAAGCTGTGATCAGACCACAGCCATGGTGTGCCATGGGCTGCTTTAGGAACTTACTGGCTCCTTTGAATAGTGGAAGTTTGTCCCATGCAAGAAGAGGGATTAGTATGTCACTGTTTTGCCCTGCTTTAAGATGTTTAGGGCAACAAAAACCTCTCATCAGTTTTAGGACCAGCAGGTACCCTAATTTCCCACCAGGCTATGGATGCTCTGTAGGCAGTGGTGCTCGGATGGTCTCTGGGCATAAAGCAGGAGGCTGAAGCAAGACATTAAAAGAGCTCTTCCAGCCCCTGGGTCCCGGTGCCTGTGGAAGCACATGAAGGATCACAAGCTGCAAAGCATCACTGGCACTGCAGGGGAAAGAAGGCTTTTGCTAAAGCTGGGGATTTGCTCAGATTGACACCTCTGCTGCTGTACGGAGCTCTGCACATTCGCTCATGCTGGCTTTTGTTCCTTTTCCATAACCAGCAACAGGTGGGGAGGAGTGGGATGTAAATGCGGAAGGAGGATGCGGTGGGAGCAGAGAACATGTGCCTGACATTCAGGGATATGTGTAGGGAAAGCTGTCTCCCTGGAGCAGAAAGGGACTGGGAAAGGCAAGGGGCCTGCTGAGCCGTGGGTCGCTTAGGTGGGAACAGGGACAGACTTCTGATTCCAGCAGAACCCAGAATCTCAGCTCCAGGTGGGAGCTGAGAAAATGGCTGAGGAGAAAGTTGAAGCAGGAGTGCCCAGAACAGATTAGATGAGGGAATCTGCATCCTTTGTACCAAATGTAGATGCTCTTAAAATAGTTTTCTGTCACACTTGTGTACTGATTAAGAAACAGTGCCCATTTCTGAAGCATAATTCTGTGTGTCTTCATTTCACATCCACTGGCAAAATGCTGGAAACACCTGGAGCTAGGCAAATGGCTTTGCTTTCTGTGCAACAGTCTTTTGCTCTTTCCCTGATCCATACAACTGCAGTACATGTGCACCAATTCTACTCCAACATTAGAGTCTTCCCTGACCAAAGACTTCCAGGTCTAACCTCTTTGGGATGTGCCTAACCAAGTGACCCTGCTGGAGACCTACAAGAAAAATTAAACTGTGTCTCATCTCAGGTAACAGACTCTTCTATAATTGCACTGCAACCTTTCCAGACACCTTCTCCCCTAGAACAGGTTTCTGATTTGCCCTGCACTAGTCTGCTTGCTGGATAACAGAAGTTGGATTCATTTTGTTCCTCACTCAGAGGCCAGGCACACAGCATTTATCTGTCCAGTGTCCAAATTGGCAGCATTAGCCTCACACATGAAACTCCAGAGGGAAACAGAATTAGGGAGAAGAGACATAAGAGAAAAGTTGCCCTCTTCCCTTTTCCAGGGTTGGTTTTTTTTTTTGTTTTTTTGGGGTTTTTTTTTGGTTTTTTTTTTGGTTTTTTTGTTGGGTTGAATTTTAAACACTCTGGAAAGTTGCTGGACTACTTTACCCAAAAAGATGTTTAATCACTCAAATTCTGAGTATGGACAACTGGAGGAAAGAACCACACATTCACCATTCAGAGAATAACTGAGACATCAGCAGTAACAGAGAGGCAGCACATGACCCAAGTCTCCTCATCTTTCAGTGTGAAGATAGCACTCCTGTGAGAGAAGGAGATATAATATCTGGACACATACTAACCTAGGTCTCTGTGATGAGCTGCCAATAAGTGCTTCAGCTCCTGTTAATTATGGTGGTGTTTCTACAATGATGAGATGACTTCTCTGTGGAGAAGAGCTCTCATCAGGAAATTGGTTCTATTGCAATTAACATCTTTGAATATCCAAATTTAACATCCTCCTTGAGCCTTCTCCCTTATTTCAGGAAGTTTGTGATCAATCAAGTCCTGAAATAGAGCTAGAGATCTGGGATTCAGAGAAGGGGGAGGAGTCCTGTGTTTGGGGGCAGGAGGGTTAAGTACACCACAGTTTCAAAATCATCTGGTTGATGTCTCCAGCAGCATTTCAACCTTTCATCCCTATATGCATAATTTCCAGGAAATCTGTTATCCTCATGATCACTATTTAGAGTGGGAACAGGTGACACATCCATTTCCTTGCCTCAGCTCTGTGTTCAGGTTCAGCTGTAGAGCAGAGACTGCAACACAGAAAGCATAAAGACACAAACATCCTCTCCTGAAACAATACAGCATGCCACCTTTCCTCTTCCCCCCCTTCAAAACAAAGAACAAGCACAAAACAAAGAAATCACCAGTTTTCACTTCCTGAGACTGTCATTCCATCAGTCCCCACCTACTGCAGCTCCTCACAGAGCTGAGGTAAACATGAATAGATGCCAAAAGAGAAAACAAAACAAAAACATCTTGCTGATCTTGCTCTGGACCACATGGCATCTGAAACACCCACTACTTCCAGCAGCAGCCCTGCCATAACCCAGCTTACAGGAAAGAGGGCAAATTAGTATTTCTGATGTACAACCTTTCAGGGGTGAAGGAAAACAGGTTTTCTATTCCCAGCACAGTTAAAGAAAAGCATACAGGCCTAGACACCAAACTTTTCCTCATCTTGTACCACAACAAGAAATCTGAAGAGTAGATGCACTCACTTTATGGCACTGTAAGCTACTGGGGGAAAAGCAGCCCTACCTAGGAAGGATTTACCAAAAATTTCACTGCTAGCTAGCTATTAAATTTTAAAAATATATTCACAACCAATACCATCAGATGGCTAAAGTTTAGGGCTCAAAATTCATAACCATGAAATAAGAATTTCTTTTTAATATTATTTTTTAAAAAGCAGATTACTTTTGCTGTATTATAATCAGTTATATAACATCTGATTTCCTGCAGGATAACATTAGACCCTCCCCAACTTGCAAAATGTAAACACTGAGTGCTTACATAGTTATCTGGGTAAATCACTATGAGTAAGAAAAATTGTATTATATTCAATGAAATTGAAATAAAATGTAGCAACACTTTATGTCTACAATGCCATCTCTTGTCAAAAATGACCAAAAAAAAAAAAATCAATGAAACTTGAGAAATTAGTACAATAGACACAAAATTAAGGTGCAGAGTCTTGGACTACAGCTACAGCAGCTCATGCAGTCACCTACACCTGTTCAATAATCAAGAAAATATGCCTCAAAAACATATTTGGACAGTGAATCCCAGGGTAACCAGAGAAGAAATCACAGGGAGTCACTCTGTCTCTTCCAACAGATACCAAATTAGACATGAGATGAGCAGAAAACTGAACAAATTAATCCTACAGCCTTTTATACTGAGTCCATCTTTGTTTTCAATGAGGGATGCTGCTGGGGCAGAGACAGGAAAATACTCAGATAAAGGCCTGTTGAATGAAGTCTAAGAGGTAGAATAAAGAGAAGTAGAAACTAGAGAGCTGATGGGTTAGAAAGCCACTGCACAGCATGAGGGTTCAACAGCTGTGAAAACAGTGCAGAGGGGTTTGCAATGTTCAGTGCCTTCTGCAGGGCTGCCTCTTTCAAGGGAGCAAGTGAAGTTATAAACCAAGATTTATGAAGATCTACACACAATATTATGATTCATTAGTGGAAGCTAGGAACTAATAATTGGGGTTCCCTTGTCCCAAATTATTCTGTATTTAATACAGTCTGTACAGAGGCTGTTGCAAACACATCATCCTGTCTTCCAAATCACTGTGATTTGTGTGCATTCACACCAAGAAACATCTTGAGCACGAGGAGTTACAAATACAATTGAGGGGTTCTGAAACTACTAATTTTACAGCTCTCAAAGCCAGGGTAATTTCAACAAAAGAAGGAGGATAATAGGAAAATCGACTCTTGGAAATCCCATAAGAATTCCACTCACTGGAAACCAAGGGGAGGGATAACCAGTAGGGATGAGTGCTCAGTCTATCCACTCAGGTAACCAAAGGGGCAGGTGTAGAGGAAAGGTTTCCTGAGTGCCCTGGCATCCTGAGGGTGGCCCAGCTATCTGTGTCCGCTGCCAGCGGGTTGGCAGCAGAACACACCTGCTGCATCCAGAACATCACACCCTGACTGCAGGAGGAATGAAAACTGCACAGATCAGGAGCATCAAGCAAACCTTGTTCTGAGGGCAGGTCAAATTTCAGTCCTCTTACCCTTCACAAAGCCTCTCTAAAATTCTTGCACTTCAAGGCATGAATTCACAAGAACATATTAAAAGCATAACATCATTTAGAATCTGCAAAGTCCTCTGTCACACCCCAGCACTTCAAGTGTTCCACATCATACATCTAAAGCCACTTGGTTTTTGGTGACATTTAAGGAGAAAATTCCTCTTTAGCTCTCCACTCAAATTGCCATGACAGAAACCAAGAGGGTGAGCCCTTAAATGAGCACCTTTGTTTCTTTACTACATAAGCTCGCTATTATGCACACACAATCATGCTGACACGCACATTGCCACTAACTTGGAGCACCCAGATGGCCCACAGAGATATAAATACACACATGAAAACCTGGACCACAGAGATATATATGCACCAGCACACATGAAAGCTTCCAACCTTCGAATATTCCAAGGATGCTTGTCTTTCCACCGGTCCCACATTCCTGAGAAGTTCTGCTGGCTCCTGTCCCCAGCACCCAGTGTCTGACTTTCTTGTCAACTTCAGGAGCTGCCCAACATGAAGACAAGAAAGCAGTAGGTCCAGGGAGGATTGAGGAGTACCCTGTGGCTGCCCCAGGGTAGCCAAGTGAAAAAAAGATGAGGGGCAGAAGGAGGGAAGAGGTGGTTCTTGAGAGGCCACTGGAACAACTGTCATATGAGCACGCTTCAGTTTCCTTCCCATTTTTTATATTTAGGTGAAAACATAAGTAGCTGCTTATAAAATGGAGAGGGAACCAACCAAAAAAACAACCTCCTGGGCTTATATTTTTCCATGGAGGACATGACAATTTTCTGTCCTGTTTGAACATCAGGACAGCAAATAAAAGCAGAGTAAGCAAAACCCATGCAATTTCCAGATCCTGCTGAAATTTTACTTCAAATCCAGGGATGAGCATCAGGAGTTAGAGCAGTAAATAAAGAATCCCTCGCTTTTGCTTCAAGCAGATAACCACTGCAGCTTGCTAAAAGCTCTGAGTGCTGTAGCCTTTCATAACAAGTAACAAAGCCAGGCAGAGCACATAATAACCCTTACCCTGTGATGAAGTATAATAATAATACATTACCACAGTTAGATGGTACATCTTTATACATGAGTAAGAAGAAGCTACTGTGTTCTTCATACAAACATTTTATCTGGCTATAAGCAAAGCTCTTAAAGTCAGAGTGGATTCAGGAATAAATTTACTTCATTTACTGTGCACAGCAATAGTCCATCCCATGCTAATGGCAACTCTTATGCTTTTTGTCAATATGTTCTTTTTATTGGGAATTTGGATGGCTTTTTAGCTGGTTCATTTGCTATTTTGTGTCACACATCACCTGCTTCTCTCTGCTGGTGTTTTCCAGCTTTACAGCTGAAGATTATCCCTTTGGGCTGATCATCCTTTTTTCAAAAAGGTAACACTGTGAAATACAGGAAGCAGGTATAACAAATCCAGAGAGAAAAATCCTTTCATAGATGTCTGCCAACTCTTCAGTCTTTCCATTCTCTAAATGCTCCCTTCCTCTTAACACCTGCTACCCTCTTACCAAAATGTCTGAGCTTTGTGCACACACAAAGAAGTCTCCTTGGTGGTCACAGCATCCCACCTTCTGCAGCTCCCCTGGCTTCAGCAGCCAAGGGCAGTGACAGACTCCACTGCCTCGAGTGCAGCTCCAAAGGCCCCTAAGCCAGCCCAGACAGGGTAGTTCAGTCTCTCTCCCTCCCTGGAATCCCATCACCCACATGCACCTGTGCCTAGTAAATCAAGGGACTCCCTGACCTGGGTTTGCATCCCTGATCTTCACCTTGAATCACTGTTTCCTCTGCCATAAATGGCCAGCTGGGGACACTGGGCATGATACTCCCAAAGAAGACCCTTCAATTTAGTGTGACCTCATCACTTCTACTACTTTTAACACTTTGTGATCATTTCTGTGCGGAGATAAGTAAATTTCCCATCTTCTCTCTCAGCAACAGAGAGACTCTTCTGAAATATTTCCATTCAGCATTTTTTCCAAACTTTTTAATGTTTTTCTTAAAACTAAAGCTGACTCATCCACTAAAACAAGAGAGCCTGACTCGTATTTAACACTTTTGTCACCATGGCTCATTTTGGTCAGCAACTGGCTTAGACTTTTCTTTGCACTACATGTAAGAGGAAAGAAAAGAGAAAAATTTACTTTAAACATTCCGTTCAAAACCATTGACAAAAGCTTGGGATAAATCTGTAGAGAAAGGAAAATTGTTTCAGCATCTAGAGACCTATTACAAATTAGAACAGAAATGAAATTTTTCAGCAAGAGACAGATTTGTACTTTTATGTTCCCAGATTCAGATGAAGAGGAGGCTCTGTTCAAGAGATATTAGGCTAGAGGGTTTTCTTTTTTTCATTTACCATCATCAAAAACCTCATAAGATTGAACAACAGTGCTTCAGAAATGAAATAAAAAGCCAGAAATAATTTCCCATTTACACATATCTTGCAGCGAAATTTATTATTTAATATTTCTAAAAATCAAAAAAGGGGAGCTCTAAAAAGTGAGACCCAAATTTAGGTGAGATATAAACTGTTACTACTTCACCCATGGAAAGTCCCCATTTCAAACAAGGAGAGCATCAACATCCTGGTTAGAGCCGCAAAACCCTGATCCACACAAGGCTTCTGTGAGGCAGATCCCATTAAACCATCTGCAGCAATTTTCCAGAGGAATCCAAAAAGCTGGAGAGCAGATCTTATGGAAATTAATGGGATTTGGGATGTTGGTTGCCTCTAGCTTTCTTTCAAAGACCTCCAGGATAGCCTCAGAGCCTGGTCTTCTCTTTGATATTGAGATCACTAATCAAAACAAAACAGTGTCTTTGCCCATTTGGGAGCAAACTAATACTGCCTATGCAAAGGTTTTTCAGTAACATACAAATGGTAGAAGGCTTCAGTCCCAGCTAAAGTGAAATAAATTCACAATCTAGAATTTAAGAAGTTGTTTATGAGGTTTGGGTAGGGGCTTTTAACAATTTTCCAATTAATTAGGACAAAGATAAAATACTGAGGGAGAAGAGGGGAGAGATTTTGACACAGCAAATGGAAATAGGTTTTAAATGTCAGAAGGTGAAATGGGCTTAGTTTACTGCTGTGTTTTGGAAAGCAGCAGGGAACTTGAGACATCTATATAAACACATAATTGAAGCATTCTGGCTCACAATTCTTACCTAGGTATCAACAGACAGAGAAATTCCCCTTACTTCACATACCTCCCCTGTGCTCTGGCAGATGTTAGCATCCAGACCCACTGCTCCCACATGCTTTTCAGTTTAATCTGTGTTTAATGCCTCCTGAGATCACAAGACCTGCACTTTCAGAGAGCACTTTTGCAGCCCAGGCAGGCAGGACCAGTCTTTAGAAAAACCCTCAGACTGGAAGCAGAAAGTGCTGCTGGTGTCCACCCCTGCAGCATCCAAACTCTGCAAGGGCAAGGTGACTTTGGGAACGGTTGTGCTAGTCTAGAGATGTACTTCACCCCCTGTTTGAAAGGAGGGACAGCCCTATGCTGTTCCTCACCCACAGAGAGGCAGATCATGAGCACTCCTGTCACAAGGGGACCTCCATCACCAGCCCCAGCAGCACAGCAGGCACTCAGTGGAGAGCCAGGCTGTTTGTTCTCCAGGGTGAGGTAGCCAAAGGTCCAATTTATCATATGCCTCCACCGTTTGTCAGCTGCATGTGATCACTCATGAATAATGTTCTCCTGCCCAGCTCAGAGGCACACAGTTGTGCCCTCTCACTGACCACGTGTCATACACAGACCATCCAAGACACAACTGGGATATGCTTATTTCAGGGCTTTATAGCACAGGAGTTAGAACAGAACACTTTTCTTTCCAGCTGTACACCTTGACTTTGCTGTAACCAAGATGGAAGGACTCTGGAAGGTGCAGCCTGTTGAAAACAAACAGAATGTGTCTGATTTTACAAAGGAGCTCTTGGGATTTAAGGGGGGAATCCACATCTCAGAGGAAGCCAAGGCAGTGCTTTCTCCCAGATTCACTTCTCTGACCTACCAGCAGGTCCCCATCACTATACTGGTGGTACCAGGTCCCAGGGCAAACCTTGAGGAGGCCTGGCACTGAGCTGAGGTGTTCCCAGGGCAGTCAGAGCCCCACATCTCTGTATGGGAAGGGAGGAGCTTGCAGACCACTGGATAAGCATGGATGGAAAAATAACAAAGTAGTTCCTTGGGCACTGCATTCTCAAATTGCCTGAAGCTCCACACCAGGTGGTGGGCACACCTTCTCAGTCTGGAGGAGATGATAAAATTGTTTGTGCCCTCCCAGCTGTTTCTCAAGGAATTACTGCTGATCTAGTAAGAGGCTCAACTGGATAATCTATTTCAGAAGAGAATCACCAAGGTCCAGACAGCAGAGGGTTTTTGCTCCCCCGCAAAAGCCCAAAATATAGAGGTCTGTGTTGGCACAAGTTATCTGCCCTGCTCTGAGCTCATCACGCCACTCTGCCCTGCACTTAGAGTTCTGTTCTCCAGGACTTGGGAGCACAGAACTCCCCAGCCTGCCTGCACAGCTCAGAGCAGCAACGCTCCTGCTCTGTGATATTCCTGCTGAGAGACAACACGGAGAATAAAAATGTTCAGTTGCCTTGAAGCTGCAAAAGGGAGCTTAAAAACTAACTAGCAAATTAGATAAAAGAATGTAGAAGTATGCACATAGGATGATAAACATAGCTAGAACCAGTGCATAAACAGTGGGGAGCACAGTGTCTTTTGTGGCAAAGTTATGCATCAAGAAATAACAGCACATGCCCTAAGAGAAGTTCAAGGCAAAGTCATCACAATATTGGGGGTTCTCAGTGAATACAACCACCCCTTTAGAGGACTCTTCAGGACCATAAGAGGACTTCCAGTAAGAGGCAGAAGCATGTAAATTAATTCCAGGAAAAGTGATGTTCATGTATTGGCTAGGAAATATGTTGTAATGAATATGTTTAATCATGGTGGAATAAACACCCTGTTGTAAAATTTCATGCGTTCAATTAGAGGAAAAATCTCCCAGATGTGTCCAGCACTGTAATAAAAAATGCCAGTTTACTAATACTTCCAATTGTTTTAAAATTTTTGTTCTCAAGCTGATTTCAGTATCACTACCTTAGAGGGCAGGACTAGCCAGAGTACAGCCCAAGGCAGTTACAAACTGCTCTTCCCAAAGTATTGCAAAACTGCAGGGTTGGATCCTTGGCCAGGAAATCCTTTGCCTGGGGGCAAAAGGGCAGATTGAGGTGAAATGCTGCACGCTGGGCTGCTACATCCAGGAGGAATGAAGGTCAAAGGCTTTGGGAGAGAAGAGATAAATAAAATTAAGAAGGCAGCAGTCAGAGAAAGAGCATCCAAACCTACTGATATTATACCCACAGAAATCCCTTATAATTGTGGCAAAACCTTCAGCCTGGCTAAAAATCAGAGACAGACTCTTAAGTGCCCCAAGTTCATGTGTCCCTGAGCAGGTACTCTGAAAGGACTGTTTCAACTCTACAAATGTCTGAAAAATTCATAGTTTAACCTTTACTCTTGAATTTCATCTCCTGTGGTAAGAGAACAGCCTGTCCTCTGCCACCCCAGTGGTGTTGCAGAGATTAATGTATGCCTGTACAGGATTTTGAAAACCACTTTACAAATCCTCAGAGTTTGCCATTACTCCCCAAAACCGCTTGAGAGAGAGGTTTGTGCTCAGCATGCAGCAGTCAAGAGCAGGGCCAGGACCACAGACACCCAGCCTCATCTGCCACCTGCACACCCAGGCAGAAGGCAATCCCAGCAGGAACACCTCACAGGAACACCTGGCATACAAGTCACTGTCTGCGAGCCAGTGTGTTCTGCTCAGGATTCCCATGCACTTCTACAATGGATGCAAGAGCAGCTCTGCTCCAACGCTCAGCAACAGCAGCCAAACCGTGCTGGTCCTACTCCTCTTCAAAAGTCACAACCAAGACCAACATCACAGTAATAAACAAGAGAACTGGATCCCCAGAAAACCTCAGGAACTCAGTGTTTCCCCTCCCAAGCAGGCAGAAGCAGGCATTCCTCTTCAGCTCATAACAGAGGCACCAAGAGGAGCCAGAAGGAGAGAGACAGAGTTAAGCAAATGTAACAAGAGCAAGGGAGACAACAAAGCACTGACACCCACGCACAAGCCCTCAGCTAGTTTCTTGCCACTGAGTCCATCCCCAGTGCTATTCACACTACTTTTCCATCCCCTGTCACATATTAATAATTGTTGTTGATGGCCCTTCTGCTACCCCATGGCAGCAGGGTGTTCAGGTGAGAGCGGCAGCGAGAGCTGCGGAGCCACGCGGAGCCTGCCTGGCTCTGAGGGAACACGCACAAAGCAGCCAGCACAGACACTCATGCTGCAGAAACAATCCAGGTGTTTTTCTAAACGCTGCTTTACAAATGGCATACAATCAGCAGCATGGAAAATGTGTATGAACCGACCATTTGATGCAGTAGTTCAGATCCTGCCAGCTTGGGCACAAGAATCCTGTCTGCTTGGTTTGCCCTCTGCTCAGTAGCCCTTCCCAGCTTTTATAGCCCAGGCAAAAGCTAAAGCATCAGATGATCTATATTGAAGTATGCTAGCTCCAGGAATCCTGATTTTCTTGACAAAGCCATCCCAAACAGACAAGCCACTAAAATTTGAAGCAGCCTTACAAGTGAATATATTCAGTTGCATCAAAATTCATTTATCTTTTATGTATCGCTTCCCTCATACTTATTTTCTAAACTAACTACAGTGGAACACTAACCCCAAATCCACATAGTTTTTCATGTTTGAACACACAAAAAAAAAAAGATGCACAGAAGAAAAAAACCTGTGGAGTTTCACACCTGGAAAAGTCCACAAATGAGACAGGAGATCTGTTGTTCATTCTAGCATTTCTCTACATAGATGAGATTTCTTTTACAGTGCAGCATCCTGATAAAAGCTTAGGGCAATATCATTTCAGATGCATAACAGTTCCTTCAGTGCATATTTACTTTCATGCAGCCCATCATTCTTTATTTGGAGCTATATTTTTATGCACAAAACAGTAGCTTTCAGGAGGCAGGAGTTATTAAAAAGTTCATCTGTTCCAGCTGCTTAATCCTCACTTAAACTCATCATTAATCCTTTTTTTATGACACCATAATTGTCCCTATGGCAACCAATTGTGATGTCACAAACAAGATTAGAATTTTAGATAGGGGAACAGAATTAGCTTCTTTGCTATTTGTTTAGGTCCTTAGCGGCTGTCACACCTGATCAAATCACTGCCCAATGAGCTCAAGAACTCTGCTCAATATCCCACCAATGACTATACTGGTGTTTTAGGGCAAGGCAGACAGAAACACAGGCACTGGCACATAGCCAGTGGAGGATGGAAAGATGCAGTGCACAGACACTCCCTTTCCAGCCCCTCCAGGTCACATTCTCAGCTCCCGAAGCACGAAAACATTGGCAGCTCCAGTGACATTGTGGGTACTCAGCAGTCAGACTTGTTACGAATGCAGTTCATTTTCCTATAAAAGCCTAATCCTTCTTTGAATTCTACTGAATATTTCCCTTCAATGATTTGCTGCAGCAGTGAAGTCCCTATTAAATACACACAAAACAATCATGTATGGCAAGTAAAGAAAAAGCCCCTGAGCTCACTTATTTCATCATATTTTCTTCTACTTATAAACCAAATAATCACAGTCTGTCATCTCTCTTCCTGCAGAATAATCACAAACACACTTGAATGCCTGAAGTGATTTACCCTTCTTTAGTCCTTTTTCATTTCATCTATAGCTTTTCAGGCTCCCAAGAAACCAAAGGAAGAAAAAAGCAAAACTAACGAAGAGGTCAAATATCAGCCACCCAGGTACCATTCAGCACATCATCAACAGCTGGAGGTGTCACATATTCACAATAAAGATGATTTGTCCCCATTCCTGCCCCCCTGCAGGTTTTGTTGGTGCCATTCTGGCGAGGTAAATGAATTAGAGTAACAGCAAATGTTAAGCTAAGAGCAAAGCTCACCAAAAAAGGGACTGTCCCATGGAATAACATCAGGACTTGCACAGAGGCATCCACCCAACCCTCCTCTAACACACGCTCTTTTCAGCAGCCAGGGCTGGCTCTGAACCATTAAAGAACAATCCTGAGAGACCAGCAGTCATGGGCAATCCACACGTTTTATTTTCCAGGCAATCTATTGTAGCTCACAGAAAACATGACAAATGTGCCCCCCTAGATATATATGCCCTAGAGAGGCAAGAGATTTGCTTTCATGTCCTGCACCAGGACCGAATCACAGAACAAGTGGCTCCCAGCTGCCCTTGCAGCTGGCAAAGCAGTTCATTTTCAAGATGTAGTTCACAGCAGGCAAAATGGCAACATCTCTATTTGGCTGTAGAGATATTGCAGCATTTTATAAAATTGACATACTTTCCAGCATCCACTAAAAAGAAGTCACCATTTCCACTTCAAACCAGATTTATATCTTGCCAAAAAAAACCAAAACAACAACAAAAATAAAAAAAATAATTTAAAAAAAATTTTGCAAGTTCTATGGTTTGCCTTTTTTTTTTTTATTTTGGAAGCATATGTCAAACACTAACAAGCATATACATCTATTCATCTATTTTGTAGGAAGGGTCCACATAAAAACTAATTTTAAGACTGCTTTCCGTAGACTGCCTGCAGTCAACAGAGATGGGCTCTTCCAGAGGACAGTTTGGAGCCAGAATTACGTTGGCAAAATGGTCCTCTGGAGAAAATTCTCTCACATGCTAACAACCATTGAGTAGGGCTAGTCTCCCCAGCCTGAAATTATCCTCCAGGAATAATTCCTCCTCTCCTCATACTGACTTCTTCACACATACCACTGCTCACAATTTTTCCAGAGCCAGCAGGGCGTGACACCAACCACCAAGGCGTGCATGGGGGGACTGATTCATCACAGCAGAGCCATTAGAAGGAAGTGCATTAGTCTTAATGGCAAGAACTGAACATTCACATGGTCTCTTCCCAAGAAAGTTCTTAAATCCTGTGGGAGACATATGTCTGGAACAGCAAAACCAGTACAAGCAGACACTGTTCTGTGACTGACAATTCAGCAATCCCTCGTCCAGACATAATTCACTATATCAAACACTGCCTTGCTATTCCACCTATCTCTTGCATTTATTTCCAGGCTGCAGTTATCAGCACCCTTCAGTCTTACCCTCCTTCCTTTTCTTCTGCCCAGACCAGCTGGATGGGAGCTCCTCAGCCCAGAGAGCCAAATCTCACAGAAATTTGACTAGTAGGAAGTTCTCACCCTGCTGAGCCAAGCACACTGTGGTGCTCAGCACCCAGAGCATGGTGGGAGAGATCACCATCCTGCCAAGACCCACCCCCCTGGTGCCCCCTCCCCGAGAGAGGGTAACTGCTGATCCAACTGCTCCGTGCTCAGAAAGGAGCAGCAGGAATGGCTAAAGAGCACATCAACATCTCTCCAGGGCAGAAGCCTTTTCAGCTCTAACATCAGACATCACTTTCATCCTCTCTGTAAGACAAGAGTTGTCGCCAGCAAGTGACTTCTTGGCTTTCTGCTAGCCAGTTACTTCCACCAGGAGCTGCAGAGGAAGATTCCCATAGATACAGAACATTCTCAGAGAGAGAAGAAAAAAACAACCATTAACCATACACCTTGATATACATTCAGCTCTCAGCTCTCTTTAGCTGGAAAAATTATACTACCCAATATTACTCTGATAAGATAATTTAATCATGACCTCAAGAAGCTCCTGCTAGCAGTCAGAGGACAACTCATACTCCACGTTCCTTCTGTCTCTGGTAGCTCAGAAGAGGCTAAGTGTCATAGGGCTGACCAGCACTAGATGTGGTTATTACAACATATTTCTATCATAAAAAATTAATCATGGCTAAGATAGTTTCACAAATGCTACCAAATAACAACTTGGGCTTGCATTCCCATTCGTTGGAAAACTCTCAAATTTCAAATCAAAACAAAATCTCTTTTCTCTTCCGAATCAGAGTGAAAAGAACAACTCAGGATGAAGAAAATTAATTATAATATCAACCATTCTATATTCTATTGATAAGATGAATATATAAATATATTGGTCATGGTTTGGAGGATTTTTAAATAAATCAGTATCTTGCCCAGAAGATTTCAGTTGGAAAATATTATGTCAAAAATGTTTTTAAAATGGAAATACTCCACTGTGAACTTTTAAGCTACCCTTCTCCACTATAGAGGACTGGAATTACAAGCAAATGCATATACTGTGGTACCTTCACAAGTATTACCTGATGCCCAGCTTTCTTAGAATGAGCCATTTTAAAAAGCAAATGTGTGTTTTCCCACTGACTCTATGTTTGAGCAGACTCTTCACAGAATGGCCTTGACATCTTCCTTGTGTTTCAGCACATGCCCCCAGCTCAGGCACGAGCCCTCCAGGCTCACCTGGCCATCCCCAACACCTTCATCACCCCAGTCAGCTGCTGACACGCACTGTTGTGCCTGCAACCACCCATCATGAAGATATTTTCATTGGTTTTCATTTTTCCTTCTATTATTTGTGGTTCCACACATAATAGAAGCTGCTTTGTCTGCCTGTGCAGTAAATTTGTCTCATTGTCTTACAACCTCGCTGTGAGAAGCTGTTAGGATTGATTCACAATAGGGCCAACATTTCCATCAAGCAAATATCATTCTCAGCACCTGACAAATTGTGACACTGTTTGCAAAGTGACTGAATCAGAAACAAAAAGCTCCCACTGTGTGTTTGGGTAGGGGTGGCTGGGAAAGGGGCTGCCATGCAGGAAACGGGGGCTGCTGTCCAGGCACAGCTCAGACACAGCAAAACCCAGGAGAACCCCGTGTTTTCTGGACATGACCCTCCTGGCGCAGGCAGGAGTGGGCAGGAGAGCCAATGTGCCAGGGAACTGCCTATTGAGACAGCAAGCTGTGTCTCCTCTGTGGGAGCAATCCACGCCTTTCTCTTTTTCACCCATTGGATCAAATTGGGTGGAGTTGAATGGTGATTCTGCTGTCCCAGCTTATTTCCTCCCTCTTTTCTTTCCCTCTGTATTTCACATCCTTACTGGCTTCTTTCAAGCTTGGAAAAATTTTTGTTCTAAAGTATTACCTGGTGCTCTCTAAGCATGACTTTCCACCCTTCCTTCCTCTCCTTCTCTCATTTTATAATTGCTGGTGACCCACTGGAAAAGCCTATCTTTGGTCAGCTGGAGGATCCAAAACTCTGACAGGGTTGAAATAATTAAATCCTTTTCTTTTTATCACCTGCAGCTCCCAGCACAAGCAGATGGGAGAAGCAGACACATGGAGCACATCCATATCCTTCAGGAGGCACTCAGGCTCAGCTTTATAACTGAGAAGATGCACAGCCACAAAGGATAGCAAAATAACATCACTGGTGGCAGGAAAGAAAGGCCATTTGGAATCTTGGCACTTCATGTGTAAAATGGGGTGATCTCAAATTTTTGTGAAGTAAAAGCTGAGTAATCTTAGGACAAAGGCCAAAGACTGAAAAGAAAGTAAATTACTTTCTTTTTCTGCTAAGTCAGAAGAGGGGTATAATCAGTCTGTGATGGAAGCTCTCCCTGCCTCTGTCTGCACTGCACCTCTCCCTGAACAGAGAGCAGCCCCTACCAGTTAGGAAACGAGGAATGAACCCAGCACTTTCAAAGCCATAGGTCAGCTCCCTTCCTCCTTCCATCTCTCTCCCCAAATTAGTCATCTTATCTTCTCTTCCCACAGAGGAATAGCATGAGCTGTGAAAGCAGAGGAGCCCCACGCTCAGGCTCAGCAGCTGTGGCTTACTGGACCAGGTACTAATATAAACACCAACCTCAAAGCCTTTCTTCAGAGAGAAGGGAAATTGGAACTGTAAGCAGCTATTGTATGGGCAGGAAAATGACAGTGTCAACCTATCATCTGCTGATGGCAGAATTACATTTCAATGCTTTCCTTTCTGCACTAAGGAGGTGGGGGTAAGGGGAGAAGAGTGTACTGAGCAATCCGGGGATTAGGGAAAAAATACCATATTGCACAACCAAGGGATTAGATTAGGTTTTCCTTTTAAATTCCCTGCTATCTGATCTCTCATATTTTCACCAGACATGAGGTGAAAATTGGAAAGAATGCATTCCTTCCTCTTGAATAGGTGACTCTAGAAGATTACATAGGAGGAAATAAAATTACTTGTGTGTCATATTAAACATCTCACCCAGCTGCAGCCAGAGATAGCTCAGTTTTGTGTCCTTCATTAAAAAAAAAAAAAAAAAAAATTGGAAAAATTAGCAGAATTTACTCCACCCAGTCTCTTTTTTTTTTTTTTTTTTTTTTTTAATCACGTGAGGTTTTTCCAGACACGTTCTTTAAGAGGGGAGCTCGCACAACATTCTGGGTTTGTCCTGTCTTGGACAGCATTTCTCTGGCTTGAGACTGCCCAGAGGCTTGGATAAACATGCATCATTCTTGGTTTACACTGTTAATGGCCATCACATCCCCAGGAGTCTGGGGTCTGGACAGCAGTTTGCTGTGCACTGGGAAAGCCCAGGCTATTCCCAGAGGGAAAGACGTGCAGTATCTCCTCTGGAAAACAGAAAAGCTGTGATTCTGCCAGCCCTCCCTTTGGAGGGTACCAGAGCCTGCCAGGCCAGGCTGCCTGCAGCCATCCCTGCTGAAGATTTTTCTCCCTCTCAAATGGATTAAGTTTTGATTGGTAAGGGGATTTTTGGGGAAAGAGCTACCACTCCTAGGCCACTAGAGTTAAGGCCATCAGGGTAGGAGTTTCTAAACACCATATGTAAAATCTATGAGGGGGTATCTTAATTGTTTCATTGGTCTCAATCCAGCTCGTAGCTGCCCCAGCATCACAGCCAACATTACTCATCCTTCTCTCTGCTGAAAAAAGAGAAACAAAATGCTGCCAAGACAGAGGCCAAATAATCTGACACTCAGTAATTTTGCTGTTCACTCTGGAACACGGCACATTTATCAAATGATGATGTGGTCCATATCACACTCAAGGAAATGAAAAACACTGTTTTGCTGTTTGCTGTCCAGGCTGAATCAAGACTCACAAAGGCAAAAGAGAGTCCAAGCAAGCATCACAGCCCTACCCTGTACCCAACCCACTGGGAGCCTACTCCAGCACTGTTTGCTATGCATCACTGGGGCCTGTCAGAGACACCTCTCAGCATTCCTTCAATACCTGAAAAAGCTGAAAAAAAATAAAAGCTGAAAACCTGGAGAGGGTAACTAGTGCCTCTTTCTTTTTGCCATAGGTTTGCATTGTACTGAGAGGAAGAAGAAGTCAAAAACCAGTGTCTATTCCAATTACATTTTAAAAGAGCATGTAACCCTCTGCAACACAGCCTACCACTGCAGGGCTTGGAAACTCCCCATGTTGCAACTCTAAAGGAAAAGGGAAGCAGCTTATGAGCATCTTAATGGCAAAGAATCAGAGATAAAGCACTGTACTATAAAGTTCACACTAACCTTGGAGGCAGGAAAAAAACGGTTTGAGCAACCTCAATAACTTAAATCTAACCTTGTAGAATGTGGAACCCAGTGTTCATGTAATTCTGTGTTCATTCATTGTACCATGCACTGCACGGCCCCAGGTATATAAATAACACAGAGCGCCGGGGTCTTGGTGAAGGCAGGGCAACAAAGGAAAATTATAGAATTATAAGGACAGAGAGCAACTGAAAAAATATAGAAAGACATAAATCCTCTCGTGGTAGACACTGGCAAGGGACAATCTGCCTGCTGCAAAGCCAAAAGGAGTGCCCCACAAGAGGAGTGACAGTTGCAGCTGTTGGCTACCTGCAGTGACAAAAATGAAAAACAGGGAATAGCTTCAGTTCTTTTCACTAATGAAAGGCCACCCACAACCAAACATGTCAGCTGCATCAGTACTGTTGCTAATTCCTTCTTCAATGTCATTTTAAATCAAGCTAAAACCTGGAGGTGACTGCAGTGCCAGAAGCAAAGGTTCCTACAAGCACAAGCAGCTGGCAAGGCACTGGTACTGGATATCCCTTGAGGCAGTAGCATCAAAGGCACTTATCTTTTGTTTCCTATCTACACGACGGTGTTTAAAATGCGAATTCCCTCAGTGTCTCAACTTACAAGTAACCTCAAAACTCATAATGAAACTTTATTCACATCTTTGGCATTTTACTTACCTTCACAGGAGAGTCCATTGCCCTCTAGGGCTCCATCTCAAAACCACAGATCAGGCTAACATCAGCAGTTAGTAATGAAGGACCTGGCCTAGCATGCACCTTCACATGGCATTTCATTGCCTTCAGAGCACCTGCAGGATGCAATGCTCCAGGAGGAATGAACCTCCATGTGTTTTCACAACAAAAGGATACACTCCTGGGACCACTCACTAATTGGATAAAAGCATCAGAACTACCCCATTACCATCCCTAGAGGAAACTCATTAGCAACCTAATGAAATAAAGTGATGACAGGAAGGTATTTTCTCATCATCTTTTAACGCTAAAGGACTTTAAAGCTATTTTGCTTCCTCATCCTCTCCTATGGTGCCCAGAAACCCCATGGCACCTCTCAGAGCATCACAGGCAGTCCCCTCTCCTGCATATTACACAGCATTAGGGAGCAGTTTCAGAGCACAGAGGGATTCTAGGGTGTTCGACTCATCATCTTTGATGAATCTGTGCAATTGAAGCTTAATCCCTGCCCCACTTGGAAAATGCTCCCCGGTGGGTCAAGCTTCCTGATGAGTCATACAATTTAGGAGAAATACAATCTGACTACTCAGGACTTTGCTGTTTGGTTTTATGACAGGAAAAACTCATGAACACTTGAAAGATACTAGAAATATTGAAACAAATTTTACAGTTTTTAAATACTTTGAAGTTGGCGGAATTACAAATATTGAAGCGAGTTCTACATAAGCGCAGTGCTTCTAATAATTATGTCTCTATTAAACATAATTTTTTTTCTCCTTCTCTAAAAAACATCAGCTCATACCCCCAAACACTTCTGTATCATATAGCCTCAATATGTACATATTTTAGATGTACATATTAAACACGAACTCCTTAGTAACAGCGAGGGAGGAATGGATAATGTTGAATAAATCTGAAAAGTATATTAGAAAGCGAGACAAAGTATTCGCCCACCACATTCCCACTACCCACACCTCTGACCACTAAACGCCTTCCCCCAAGTCCCTGGACACCGAAAAAGTGCCCACATCTCTCCTCCAAGAGCTCTTGCACAGAGTCAGACCACCAAAGGCATCAGTGTCATATATCTCTGCAATGCCTCTGTAGCCTAGCTGGGGTTACAGGGCTGCCAGCAGCACCTTTCCCCACTGCCAATAAGTGACCCCTTTGCTGATGGTACACACCTTATTGGCATCTCAAGGGAAGGGCATCCTGCATCTTCTCATCTCTCATGTTTAGCCACAGGAGGAGCAGTGAAGTGTTCAATTAAACCTCAGTCCCAAGTACAATTAGACACCTCCCTTCTCTCTGACTGCATGGCCATTTGTCTACAACAATATCAGTGTTAGCTAGTCAGTAGGGACAGTGAGCTGGAAAACTTTGTAGGCAGAATTAATGTTATAACCCCTAAAAAAAAATATAAAAAAATAAAAATTGGATGAACCAAATTATGAAATAGAACTTTCCCATTAGGAACTGTAAGTTTTGAATCTAGCAAAGTTTTCAAACAGCTGTTAAATGGAAAGGGATTCTGGCAGTGCCATTCAGAGCTGCATTGGAATGGAAATCCAGAACTGAAAGGTTCAGGACCTCATTACCAAGGTTTTTTCTAGAACAAGTGTTTCAAACCACCAAACTTCCTCAAAAATGCGGTTGTAGACAGGTATTAGGAAATACCGGCTCAATCCCAGAGCACAGATAAGGTCAGCCCTGCACCAGCTTTCTTTGTCATGAACACAGTAGTTAGCGATTATTCATTCCTCAGAAGCACCTAACAAATCTTTCACTTTCTCCTCAGCCTCTTCCTCAGCTTTACACCAAGCCCCTTCACTAAATTCAAAGGTGTTGAGACATTCAGAAGAACCACTTAGTGCCCTGTGGCAGCCTCAGGCTACAGAAGATCTTTAAAGATGAGCCTTCCCACTTGCTCAATTAATTAAGTCAGAAGCAAAACTTCATAGAAACAAAGAATGCTTTGGTTTGAAAAGGAACTTACAGATCATCTTGATCCAACACCCCTTCCATAGGCTGAGACAATTTCCACTACCCCAGATTGCTCAGAGCCCCTTCCAGCCTGGCCTTGGATATTTCCAGAGACAAGGCATGCACAGCTTCTCTGGGCAACCTGTTCCAGCACCTCACAGGAAAGAATTTCTTCCTAATACCTAATCTAAACCCATCCTTTTTCAGCTTAAAGCCATTATCCCTTGTCCTGTCACTACATGTAAAAAAAAGTTCCTCTCCAGCTTTCCTGTAGGCTCCCTTTAAATATATTTGGGTATATTATACTCTAAGCGAGATTAAATTACAGTATTCATGCACAGCTGTCCTCTGTCTCTCCCCTAACTTTCAGGTTTTTCTCTGAAAGTTGTAGTTTCAATCCCTTTCTCTTCCAGTCTTTTTTCGGCCTGGATGAGAGGTCTTGCTCTAAATGCTAGTGTTAAAGATCTGTTCCCACTTTGTCCCACAGACTCCATCTGCACTCTAAGTCTCTTTATGTTCCTTTCCCTCTGTTTCTCAAAGTGTATCTACAAAAATTCAGGCCCTACACTGCCTGTGTTATGTATTGTCACAGATTACAGCCCTATAGGTGGAAAAAATTGAGACAACATCCAATGGGTGAGAATTTCACTTTTTTAGTTCGAGGTAAGGCTCTGACCAGCACATGAGATTTTTTTGGGGTTAAAAAACAGATACTTCCTTGGCACTACACAGTCTCCTACTTTGTTTGTGGATCTCTTCTGCAGACTAAGAGGGACTGTAGTCTTTTGTAAGACAAAAAAACATTCTGGTGAAATTTAAAGCAGAAAAGCCTCTTTTTTTTTTTCCTAACCACAGTCATCCCAAGCCCAGTGTTTTCCTCAGAGACAGATTCAAGCACCGATGGGACAGTCTGTGCTAACCTGTGGCACACAGCAGCCAACACAGTAGACAAGGTGGTGCTGGTGTGAGGGCTGAACACATCTTAATCTTCATGGACGAAATCCTCCCTGAACTTCTTTATAGGCAGGACACAAAAGACAAGTTTCCAGGTAGAAAAAAGAAGCCTTTACAAGCAGGCTGAGAGGGAATCAAGTTCCCTGCTGGCAACATGAAGTGGGCTGCACATGCATCAGCAGCAGCCTCACCAGGAGCTCAGCATCCTGAGAGAAAGGGAAACGGGAGAATCCAGGGGCTGGCACAACGTGGCACCAGGGAAGCGGCTGCACCCAGCACATCCACACCAAGAGATACAGGAAAACAGAAAGGAAAAACACAGTACAGACAGAAATGAGAAGTGAAACCAGAGATGTAGGGGCTTTTAAAAAGACAGAAATGTGCCTGAAAACCTGGGACACAGCATTTGGCACTGCCCCTTCCACCAGACCTATATCCTTCGCCATGAGCAAGAACATTAATGTTTTGCACTCATAAATATGTACTACCTTAGAGGAAAGGACAGAAAAAGGCTGAAAACTCACACACCATACCTTGGAATTAGCAACATCATGACATCCCTTCATCTTTGTCCCTGGATATTTATAGAGAGCATGCACCAAGGCCCACAGGAACACAGAACACCATGGTATGCATTTCTCAGCCCACAGAGGGCCCAGCAATTTTTTGGTGAAAGCACAGATGGTTTTCCCACGTGATTGCAACTTTTAAAACACATAGCAAAGTCCTTCATGTTCATGTCCCACCATAAACCTTCCTTACCCTGAAGAGACATCACTTTAGCCACACACAGCCACCAAATACCCAGCACTAATCCACATGGAGGCCCCTATAGTCTCCCTACAAACACATGGGCTTCTCTAGAGGTACCCTTAACACTTCTTTTTCAAATATACTTCATCCCACATGGCTTTTCTTTGCTAAGAGCAACAAATCATAGAACCATTCAAAAACTAAAAGAAGCAGGAATAAAAATATGTCCCCAAACCAACACTGGGACATGTGGGTGAACATGTCAAGTGTACTTGAGTTCATGCATTACTTTGACTTACAAAGAGCTTTTAAAAAACCAAAACAAAAACTTTGTAAAGCAAGCCAAAAATGAGCTCCAAATTTCTACATCCATTTTCTTCCAAGGTAAAGTTTCTCACTGACAGTTCTGTGACTAGAAGTAGATACAAAGATGTGAGGCTGCCATTTCTGACTATTATTATTCTTTCCCCCATTCCTTTTTCCTTAACATCTGTGAAATCCTTTGTCTGACTGTCACATGTGTATCTCATGCCCAGGCTCTCCTGCATGTACCATAAAGCAATAGAAAGAGCACAGAAGATGGTTGGCTATGCACATCTCCTTCCCAAAACCTCAGCCAAGTTGCCAAATAAAAAAAAATCTTAAAATTAAAAAAAACTCGAACAAATCTATCAAAAGTCTGATGAGACTTCAAGAAGATAATTTTGTCAGTCCCATGGCTGACCTAGGAGAGAAGAACTGACTACCTGCTGATTTATTCCAAGGATTAGAGAGAGCAGAATTGGTTTTCCACTTCATCAAAGTTATGTGGCACCTGATTCAGCACTTTTTACACGATGAAATTTTCCACCTGCAGGGCAATCTGGGTGTACAGGTCCGTGCCTGTGCTACACAACAGCTTCATTATGTGCTCACAGAGGCTCACTCTTTCAGATCACTGATGCACTTATCTCCTTCTGACTATGTACATAATTCCATTGCAGCTCACATGTAATTTTAGTCAGCTACCACTCACAACATCTCTTTTGTGAGGTGCTGCTAAGCCCAGATAGAAAAGGGAGAAGGTCAGACACGTTTTGAATTTGAAGACAGACCCTTTACTTTGTGCTGTATAGAGACATTGACAGCCAGACTGGCAGCCACAGCTCAGTGTCAGGAGGGAACCTTAAATGTCAGCTTGATTCCCATGGTAGGATTCTTCTTTCTGACTGCTAGGATGCATTTTTCTGCATTTTTCTGCATTTTTCTGCATTTTTCTGCATTTTGCTGCAGCACAGTTTCCACCTCAAAGCTTTATCAATCAAATAGCTTCATGAAGTCCCCCTCACGTACCAAAACCATCCAGTGATCTGCTTTGGGAGGAAATGACAAAATGGTGATGAAAGTCTTGGGTGACAGAGTGAATCGAGTCACTTACGCGAGTGGGTGGCAACAAGACTGCACAGTACCTACCCACAGCTTCTAACAAAGACAGTTGCACACAGATCCTCTGAGATTAGGCCAGAGAGTGAGAATTATTTCCTTGACATTTGGTAGAAGATAAAAACTCATCCATCACTTTCATGCAGAGCAGCCACACTCATTTATAGCATTAGAATGTGTTAAGATTCAAGGAAACTTGGGTAAAATAAAACAATACTATCAAAAAAATCAAAGGCTTGTTGGTGTGTTCCTCTTGGTGCTTGGGTGTTTTCATTTTTACAAATGTCATTCAGCTTTAATTATTTATAATGCTTCACAGCACAATAGTAAATGCTGTCACATTTCATAAAACAATTAAGTCTTAGTAATAGGAGACACCTCTATTATCCTGTCTATATTTAATATTTACTAAGAAATTATGCATGTTTTATTACTGTTATCATGCCTGAAAATAAAAGAACCAAAAAAGATGAGGATGTTTCCTATGTTTACATTTCTATTTTGGTCCCCATCTGTAGTCTCAGGTACTTGTATGCTCATCAACATGCAGTGACAAGGCTTGTGTAATAAGGATTTCCCAGAATTTCCTTGCCGTAATTTTTCCCCCTTCACATGCAGTGACAAAACCAACTCTAATTATAACTCCTGTTACTTATTGCCAGGGCAGACAAGCAGTTCTTGCTGATGGTGCAGGGGGAGAGGCCAGCTCGATTCTTGGCTTCTGCTGGCAGAGGAAGGGTCGGGAAAGCACACAAGGCACATCCCAAACAGATTCATTTGGCAAGCGGGGGAGAAACTTCAGCCAAGGAAACTCAAACCACCTACTTGAGGTGGTGACCCTCCACAGTGAGTCATCCCAGCAGGAGTGGAACTGGGCGGCCAGGGGACTCAATGAGCTAAGGAAAGCAGCACCTCCAGCCTCTTCTATTACCGAAAGCACGATTCCCTGCTGGAGCAAGACACCTCAGCCAAAGACCAGGCACGACCACTGAGCTGCCAGGATGCTGCCAGTTAGCAGCACATCATGGGGGTCACATCACAGGCTTCATCATGGCCCCACGGCTGGAAATCCATGACTCAAGTAGGAACAAAAATTCTCCAGCCTGCCACCCACTGCCTCGGTCGGGATTTCTCAACTTGGTCAAAATGAAATTGCGTTTCTCTAGGAAAACTACTCTCTAGTGAGAACTGTTTGCCAAAAACCACTTGAGCTCTCACAAGAGGCACATTAAAAATTACAATTTTGTTTTTATTTCCAATGCCACTAATCAAGATTCCCTAAATTTCTAAATAATAATTAATTAAGAGATCAAAAACCATTTTCTCTCTTGATTGTTCCAGTTTGCTTGCTCTTTAGGTTGTGTTGTTTGTTTTGATTTTTAGGGGTGATCTTTTGTTTGTTTGGGGGTTTTATTCATTTATTTATTGCTTTTACTATTTCTTTAAGCTTAAACAATTAAATGACAAGACTGCATTTCAGATTAGATTTTGGAGGTGCAAATACTTGCAGGAAACTACCAGATAAAGCTTTATTTCCCAGGTTTCCTCTTACCTTAGCTTTTTATTGTGGAAATATTCTTACTGAGCATCAGTCTTTGGAACAATCTGAATTTTTCTCTTTATATCAAGAATTACTTCAGGAATGCAACTTTAACAACAACTTTAACCTCTGCTTAATCTAAAGGACACCATGAGTTTCCTCACAAACTTTGCAATGACAAAATAATAAAAATTAAAGGGAAAAAATAATTACAGCTTTCTGTTCCAATATCTTCTAAATATTCTGCTGGGTCTAGAAATGTATGGGGTAAATAGTACTCTGAGAACCTAACTGTAGAAAGCATTTCTCTCTGGCAGATGTACATATCTAACTCACTTTTCAGTTTTCATTTGCCAATCTTTTCACAGCGGGGTGGGAGACTGAACTTTTGGTTCTATCAGTTTATTTAAAAAAAAAAGAAGAAAAAAAAAGGAAAGAAAAATTAAAAAAAAGTTTTCTCATTTTGTGAGCTAATATTTCAGATTTTCAGCAGAAGAGCCAAAATACCATTAAGATACTTAACTCCATATTTGTAAGGTGAAAATATTGGGGCTAAGAATTTCTGCTTAGCTGTTGGCATCCTGATGTCAGCATCCAACCCTTGGGTCGGTCGGCTTCCTTTAAGAGCGTGAGGCTGAAAAGGGAGATTTTTCCCTGGAAAGGGAGATTTCTCTGGCTGTCACTCGGCCTGCAAGAGGCCCCTCAGCAAGGGACTGAAGGTTCTGTTTGCAGCCCCCCGTCCCGTGCCTGATCCCAGCGGGCAGAACCGGAGCTCCAGGGCAAAGAAGAGCCCTTGGATCCCTGCAGAGGGGTTGGCAGCACACGGGAACAGCCGCGCCCCAAAGCCACCAGCTCCAGCACGGGAGGGAAAGCGACACATCCCCACCACGTGTGCCCCTAAAAACAGCGCAGCGCTGTGACAGAGCACAGCCAGCACGGACCTGCTCTGAGCCGAGCTCCTGGAGGGGACAACGAGCTCTGGGGACTGCCAGCTGGCATGGCTGGGAACATGGTAAGGGCATGGGAGCCCTCAAGCTCCCCACGAGGCATACCTGTGTCATTTAAAGCAACTTTTTCCTCCTGCTGGTTCGGCTGGGGGACAAACACGCCTACATTGGTATTTGCTGCACAAAATCATGACATATTTAATACAGCAGTTTCTGCATTTCGAGCTCCGGGCCACATCAGTAGGAAACATTGATTTCTGAACGTGTTACTCATAGGTTTGGTACAATCCTAGAGAAACTAACAAATTTTTTGCGCGCAACAACAACGTCAGCTAAGCAGAGATGTATTATTACATCGACGATATTTGCTCTTTAAAAACAAAAAAGAAGGGAGGGCGGAAGAGAATACTTTAAATCCAGTCTCAGGTAAACTACAGTTTAATAACACTGATACAGCAGAAGTTCTTCTTCCTATTTTCCCCCTGTAACAATACCCTAACCTCCCATTTCACTCCTTCAACTCTTACCAGAAGATTTTTTTTTCCATGCATTTTCACGCACCTTTATTATTTTAAGCAAGTTCCAGCTGTTGGGGTTTTTTTCCTGAACGTATAAATGTAGCTGTATGGGTGTGTATGGCAATGTAAATGCACCTGCATAGAGAGCCCTAAATGAGCTGTTCGAAAGGCTGTGTGAAGCCTTGAATAATTTCTCTTGTGCCAGTGGGTAAGGGAGTCCAAGTGCCAGTGTAAATAGGTTTTCCTGGACCTAATATAGCCATTTACATTTGCAAATGTATTTCAGCACCATAATTTAGTGAGGGAAATGGTAGCAATTTAAAGAGCCAGGGTTGCAAGGTGTGGAGAACTCAGTGGAGGTCCTCTGTGGAAGTTTTTTACTGTTCTATCTATCCCAATTCTTCTCATTATGGATAAATGATAAAGCATATATTATCTGTAGGAAACCAACTGTAAATGAGAAAAAGGTGCAGAAATCTAAGGATGCAAAGAAAATGTACTTTCTTGCACGTATCTTAAGTCAAGTGATATGCAACAAGAGATGCTTAAGAAAATATCTTTTATATCTGAAGTTCAAGACTTGTTATAAGCTTGCATAGATGAAGGAGAGGAGAAGGAGGAAAAAAGACCCCTACATTTCCTCCTAAAAGCATTTATTATGAAACCCTTACAAATATTGACCATGCAGAAAATTTCAAGAACACCCACATCTGTAACACACTTCTCGACAATCTAGAGAGCAGAACATTAGAAACAGAGAACCTCTTCTTCCCCGCCCTCATGCCCCCCACCAAAGAAAGACAGAAGACTTACTGCAAACTCCTTGCCTTCTGTCCCAAGAGCAGACAGATGAGCAAACCTATCTTGTTAGCAGCAACTTTATTTCAGCAGCTCACCTCAGACTTTGCCTTTACCTGCAACAGATTTTCCCCCAGATGGTACAAGCTAAGAAAACTGTCAGGGTAGAGATGAAAAAGTACCAAGAGCTGACTGATGCAATGTTTGTTTCAGAGGTGTCCAGTAAGTTTTCATTTTCACATCACTCACCTTACTGAGTCTGGGATGAATCATCCCAAACTTCACACTCACCACTGGGACCGTCAGCCCTGATGGGGAAAGTCTCTCTGCACACATCAAGTATTATATAAAACTTCAGCTATGAAGAGTGTTTAATTACATCATTTTTAAGCCCTGCCACATGCAGAGCTTAGACTCAGACCAGCTCCTAAGTTATCCCAGCTGTAAATTGACAGCACATTAAGCATCCCCGTGGCTGGGGAGAATCTTCAGCTAATTTACCTGGGACTAGAGACACCCTTTTCTTGCAGAGCCAAGTAACAGCTCTGTGTTTTCTGTCCTCCCAGCTGAGAGGGCTCATCCCTAAGCACACTAGAACGCTGGTTACCGGTGGTGTGCTGCCTCCACAGGGGCTCTGCAACTAGAATTAGGTAAGACTCAAAAACTTTTTGGCATGGACCTTCTCAGACAGCAATCCGTTTCTGCAGATGCTGGCAATTAGCAGCTCCTAGCTGGTGACAGAAGAGCAGACGAGCCCCACCGACGGCCCCTTGGCGCAGGTGTATTTACAGGAGGAACAAACCCGTTTATTTGACATCAGACATGTGAGGAAAAGGCACAGCCGTAAAAACAGAAGACCCTGATTACGAAAGTAGCGTCCTGCTCTGGCCGTAGCAGGTGATGTGGCACCCGGGGGCTGCCCGCTGGTGGCCCTCAGCCAGGCGTGGGGTGCGGGCACAGCAGCCCCCATCTCACCAGCAGCCGGGGCTTATGCAATGAGTGGGGCGCAGGCAGGGAGGGGACACCGCACTCCGGGACAATTCCCGCAGAGAAACCCCTCCCGGGAGCAGCCGTGCCGCCGCCAGGAAGGATTTTCCTGTCGCCTTAAGGAGCGTTTGGAGGCGCCGGGATCACGGGTGGATGTGTTTGCACTGAGAAGGGCAAAGCCTGTTCCCCAGGCAGCGGCGCAGGAGCCGCGGCTCCGGCTCGGAGTAACTCTGAAGTTCACCCGCATTCCCCGTCACGCTCCCCATCTCCCCTGGCGCTGCTCGCCCGAGGAGCGCCCCGAGCCTGCCGGCAGCAGCGGGGCTGAGAGCAGCTCGCTCGCTGGCTTAAGGGAATGCAGACCTGGGAGCGCTCTTTTAGGCTGCAGGATGAAGAAAGGAGAAGCCCCTCAGGCTCCAGGGTGCTGCCCTCACGCCGCTGCCCGGCCGCAGCACGGCCGGAGCCGCCCGGCACCCACCTGTAGGACACCTGCTTCCTGAAGGTGAGGCTCCGCAGCTTCTCCTCCAGCGACTCGTCCGCCGCCGACAGCCCCTGCTCCTCCGGGATCCCGGCGGCTCCCGCCGCCTCCCCGCCACCCTCGGCCCCCCGGCAGCCGCCGCCGCCCGCCGCCCCCGTCTCCTCCCCGCCGGCCGCGGCGGGGGGGTTCATTGCGGCGGGGCAGCGGGGCCGAGAAGGAGGAGGAGGCGGGGGCAGGGGAGGGCCGGCCGGCGGCTGCAGGCGCTGGGGGACGGCGGCGGCCGGGGGACAGCAGCTCCCGGGGCCGCGGGGCGCGCTGCGAGCCGCGGCGGCTGCAAATGGCAGCGCGACCGCGCAGCATCCATCGGCGGCCGCACTGCAGCGGGGCATTGTGGGAAACTCCTGGGCGGCCACGCCCGCAGCCACGCCCCGCCGGGCCCCGGCCAATGGCAGCGCCGCTCCCCGCCGCGCCCCCGCCGCCACGCCCGGCAGCGCCACGCCCCGCAGCCACGCCCCAGCGGGTACCCTGCAGATCCCTTCCCGAGAGAGCCCCGGAGCGTCCAGCGCTGCCCTCGGCTTCTGTAGAAGAAGTCCTTGTTCGTCTGCCAATTGCTTCCGATTTGTTCCCCCGGCGGTCTCAGCTTGGTGCTCTCTCCTGCGGCAGAGACATCTTCTGACGAGCATCACGGTGCCCCTTCGTTAAGCTTAACTGTAGTCCCACCTCGTCCCCTGCCTCTCCCTTTTCCTCATTAGGGGACACTTAGGAAAACTTCAGAGGAAGGAGTCAGCATGTTTCGGCACAAGAGCTGACGGTGACAATAAGACTAAAAACTACAGAAAAGGCTGAGGTCTGTGGCTGTACAGAAATTATTGCAGGAATTACACATAGGCTGTGCTTTGTTTCCTGTGCCCAAATGTTCTCAGAAGTAATGCAATCCAAAATAGAAAGATGTAAGAAAAAAAAAAATAAATAAAAAAAGGGAGAGAGAAGCATGAACAATTAAGCTCTACAGAGAAGGCAAACCCTACAGGAAGAGATTTCATTAACTCCTGTGCTCCCCAGATGACTTCCCAAAGCAGTCTTGCCTCTTCTGTGTGAACCCTGTGCCAGTCAGGTTTATGACAGTCAACAGATTCATTACAGCTGATCCTTGCTCCTTCCCAATCCCACCCACAGATTCAGCTTCCCCACATGAAGCACATATTGTGTACACATCTTTCACCTCAGCCTCAGCACTGACAGGCCCTCCAAGCCAGCCAATTAACATCAACCTGTCCCTTGTTGGCAGTAGCCACCAGCACCTTGTTGGGTGATGGAAAGTGGGTCTTTTCACTACAGCATGAGTACTGAAAAGTTGAGTGAACCTTCAAGGGAATGTTCTACCCCTGTGCATAACCATTGCATACATTCCCTGCATGCACAGGTGCTTTGTAAAATATATGTCTTCTCCCCCAAACCTCAGAGTATTTTTAATTACTAGTGAAGCAGGTAAAGCACAATTAAGCCATGTAGAACCTTTGCATGTTAGGAGCAAAACTAAGGTTCTTATGCAGGACTGTAAAAGGAAGGTCCAGATCCTCTTCTGAGCTGTTTGCAGAGAGATCTACAAACCAGCATGGAGCTCTACTGGAAGCATCAGTGCCTTCCATTGAGAGCTGGGTCACAGGCTGGAAAGTCTCTGGTTGAGCTCCCAGGGAAATCAGCAGCCAATGTTGTTTGTGTAAGCCTTCAATTTAAGATCACATGAAAATTATTTTTTGCAGAACCAAACTAAACCACCTTGGGGTGGACCTGTCAAAGAGCAGCTCAGAGCCACCCAAAAGCCAGCTTCAGGGATGGGGGGATGGCACTGTAAGTCCCTCTCTTGTCAGTGCTATTTTTGAGGTTTTGTCTTTGGTGAAAACCGTGTGGCCCGTTGCTATGAGAAGATGCCAATGACATGCGCTAAAAAACCTGTAACTGCAAATTAATTTTGCACTCGGAGAGCAGAACACTCTGCATCATCTCACAGCTTTATTCTCCCAGCCTTTAGACCACATGAGAACAGCTCTGCGGCCTGTGCCCCAGCTACTAGCTCCACCTCCCCCAGAGCATCTGGAGGAAAGCCTAACAACTAATCAGGATTTCCTACCTCCTCTCCAGTGAACATCCACGCCACTGAGCTGCCTCCTCCTTCAGCATAAGCCCTCCTGTAGCTCCTGCTTGTCAATAACCCTTTTATCCACATGACCAAATTTACACTCTGCTCCAGGATTACCTATTTTTCCTCTGACTGCTGCAATTTGCATGACTCATTTGCAACATGAAGAGCTAAATTGACTTCCTTTGCCTTTTTTCTGAATATGAGCTATTATGAGAGTCTGAGGCTCGTGAAGGAAAGCCCTGCTTACGCAATTACACCTGTGGTGCAGCTGTCAATCCCTGTGGGTATAGCAAGGCAGCAACAGCAAAAACTTTGTAGGAGTATCACGTTTGCTCCAAGGTGTGGCTGCTGCAGACATACCGCTGGGCCAGGAGGGAAAAGATGAGCACAAAAATAGATTTTTCAGCAGGTTTTGCCAGTATCTGGGATTATCATGCTAACAAAAATCCGAACTCCATGTCTGGGTTCTCTTAATCGCTGTCAGGTTAAATGGAGCACCTCACATCGCTCTGCGGTGCCTCCCCTGATTGTCTGGGAGAGCTGACAAGGTTCAGCAGGTGGGGAGCTCTTTTTCCTGGGTGGAAACTTCTCACCATACTGCATGCCATGAATAGCAGGGTGGATGGTGGGAATGACAGAGGAAATGCAGAGAAAGGAGGGATTTCAGCCTGTTGGAGTAAAGCCAAGGGAAGGTTTATTCCATTACTCACACGCCTGTTAAATCCCATTTTGAACACTCCAGTGTGCACAGACTGTGTGCACTGAGGTAAGTTTTATTCTGAGCGGGAGGGAATGAAAATTCTTTTTCTAATACAAAAGAGATGGATATATGAAAAAAGGGATTGGGGAAGAAAAGGAACCTTACTTGTTCAGTGTGCCAGGCCAGCCAGTGGGAAGTCAGTCTACTTTAAATGCTCTATATTCCTTAAATTCATACAAAATTCATCCCCAAGTTAGCCCCCAGCATTGAACTTTCAGGAAGAACATACAAAACATATAAAAATATATTTATACACATGGACATGTGTATGCATGTATTTGCATCTCCTCCAACTGTAAATCTTTTTTTAAATGTGACATAAGTGGCCAACTTCCCATTCCAGATCCAATGTTGATAGATTGGATCCACCCACAAGAACATTCCCTTTTGGTCAACATTTGAAGGTCTAGTAGAACACTGCTCATCCTTTGGGAAACTGAGGGATGTGGAGGCTCAGTGAGGAGGGACCAACCTCAGCTGAGCAGATCAAACACAGGTTTTTACCAGAGGCTGAAGAAAGAAGGCTAACCAGAACCTCAGCATTTCTTTAGACAGAGAAAATGAGACAACCCAACAGTCATGAACCTATTCTTATCTTCCCTCAGCTGTACCACAGCAGAGAGGGGCCAGAACTTGTAATTTTCTCCTTACTAGAGATACAAAAAATATTAATTTTATAGCAATGTATAGAACTCATGCAAATACAGTGTAAGATTAATTCAGTAATGAAAATTTAAAGAAGTCGTTCCTAGGGACCATTTGAAGCCCACAAAGAGGCAACACCAAGAAAATGAGAAATCAAATAAATTACTTTGACTTTTGAGGCACAAACTGGAGTGAGACAAGACACTCATGCATTATTATTCATTAGAAAGGAAATATGCTTTTGTTTCCAATTTCCATCTCCTTTGGATCACCTTGCTTAGCTTAATCTCAGCGTGATTTACAGAGAGGAATAAGCTGCCACTGGCTTTGCAGACCAGGAATCCGAAGCATGGAATAGGGCCAGCCAAATTCACCAGCATGCCACAAGCATGAGGCCCACGTTTCTGAAAAAACCCTAAAGCAAACAAATCAGGAAAGGGAGCATCAGGAATGAATCTTCCATGAAATACCTTCAAGGGGGTTAAGTCTGTGCTGTTGTAAAGTAGGTACAAACAAAAGCTAACAGGGCAAGGAGAACACTTTCTACCCAAACATGCCATGAGAGGCATCATGAACTGCATTTGGACATCCTTCCTCCAACCTTGCAACAGGAACCAGCCTGAGAAAGGATTTATCAAAATCCAGCCTTGAATTCAAACACTAAGATGCTTCTCCAAGAACAGCATGTCCTGGAGGCTGATAGGTGGGGAGGCTGACAGCTCATCACACAGCATTTCCCCATTGTGTGGGGTTTCTTTTTTAATCACAGACTCCCTGCAGCATCACCTCCTCTGTGATGCTTTAAGGGTCACGTGGAGAGCCAAGGAGATTCTTCACCCAGGGCAAATCACCGGCCTGTGTTTTGGTTGCTTGGAGGAACTGAGCTCAGCTAAAACTAAGCTGAGGGTAACTTTCCCAATCAGTCACAGTCTAACGATTTTCCTCTAAAAATGCTATATATGGCTTGATGCTGCAAACAAGTGCCCTGGATCAATAGTCCTGGCAAGCGAAATTGCCTGTTTGGAAAGCAAGAGGCATGCAGGGTAGATCCTTGGAGAAGAGCTTATTTTTTTCCTTCCTTCGCTGCCAATTTCTTTTGCTATTTAACCTCTTTAGCCCAAAATCGAGGCATTTCTGAAAATCCGCATCAGCCACAAGTTTAGTGCAGGCCATGGTGTCCCAATTTCCATGGTATGCTGCCTTCCCCAAACTCTAAAGCAGCCTCCTTTAAGAGGCCTTGGAAAGGAGGCACCAAAGCCATCTGTCTCACTCCTATTTCCAGTTAAGCTGGAACTGTGACTTCCATGGCTACTATTTCCCGGGGAAGATAAATTCTTGGGTGCTGTTGTAGGGGTGCATGGTACTCATAGATGAGGTCTCCCTCCTAGTAGGAAACTGGCATAAAACAAATTAGCTTGCCATAGTCAGGTTCCCTGGATGACCAGCAAAAAGCCGACCCAAACTGAAAGGAATCTTCCTTTTCCATGTCTACCCAAACGCTCAGAGGTCAGCTCTGTGCCCTGGCTGGATGCTGTGTTTGGCTGTAGGGTGTAATGTTGGGTACTCACGCAGGCAGAACAGCTTCCAAACTGCTGGAGAAAGCTCCCAAAACACCTCAGGGGTGAGGCAGGCTAAGGAAAGGAGCCGAGGGCAGCAGAAGACCCAGTCCCCAAAAGCCAAAGCAGGAAGTGCTCTTTTAAGAGTTTGCTCCAGGTTAAGCAAGCCCAGTGCAAAGCCAGAGCAGGGAAAGGCTTTATCTTCCAGAGGGCCACACAGATCAGCCCCAGCAAGCCCTGGCAGATGGTGTCACTGGGCTGAAGCAATGCCCCCTCCAGCATCAGCCTTCCTGGATCCCACTTGTACAGAGAATTTACTGTTAATGGGGCTGCAGCACAGCACTGAGTGTCACTGTCACTAAAAAATGTCATCGGCCTTCACCCGATTTCCACCCATTACTGAGACAGAATTCCCTGCTAATCTCAAAAAGGGAAGGGGCAGCCAGCTTCAGTAAAACCCCACATCATTGTCTTTCAGCTGCCTTTTCTGTCACCAGGGTTCTGCTGTGTTGAAGATGGACACGTGGCACATGTGGAAAAGTCAAAGGCCCCGATTTTTTCTGATAATCAGGAAATCAAACAAGTAGTACTTGTTTTTTTCTACAGAAAATATTTATTTGCAAGAAATGAAAAGCATAACATAGTTCACTACATACATATTTAGGCTACAAAAGCAGGTAGTCTGTTTTCTCACAGAATCAGGCAGATGATTTAAAAAGGAGAAACAGCAATTTATTTCCACCCAATGGACATGCTTGCAGTGTGAACAATCAGGTGGGACCGTATCCAGATGACAGCACTTGTACAAAAATAGACAGGCCACTGAAGACAGACACAGAGTTAAATAGACATGGCAAGAGAATAGAGATATCTGCAGTCAGAAGAGGCCCCAGTGAAGCTTACCAAGGAGTTTGGGGGGGTGCTTTTGCACTAGGATCACTGTCCCTGACATCTCAGATAGTTTTACATGTTTGCACAAACCTATACTGCATTCACATGAACAGAGAGAAAAGGGAAAAATCAGCTTAAGTGCCCTAGGGGTGTCACAGCAGAGTGACTTAGTCACACAGTGCTGTTCTGCATGGTCCAAGGCAATGGAATTGGCCATGGATATGTATTTCTCTTCAAGAGAGCAACACCAGGTAATTTACCCTTGCAAGGCCTTGTGAATCTCAGGGAAACTGGGATGTACTTGCACCACCCTCTGAGAGTAAATTATTTCCCCTGGCTGGCATCTCACTGTGCCCCAGGGGTGGTTAGGGCACCAGTGCTCCCAGGGCCACCTTTTAAGACTAATTTACACCACTATAAGAAAAAAAAAAATAAAAATAAAAAGGCATTCAAAGCCATAATTCTGCAGACCAAAAATGATAGCAGTATATAAGATAATTATTTTTTTGTACCAAGCCAGAACTGCTCTCTAGAAAGGCCAGACAAAATGACACAGTGCAACAACATTCAGTCGACAATTAATCACAGGACAGTCTTCAGACAGCAAGTCACACAACAGTTTTACAAGTGCTCAGTGATGTGGAATGTGAACAGGTTTCAGAGAGAAATGCCTGGGCTTTCTGCTGCACCAAGCCCAAAGTGCCCTGTGTGTTCAGGTAGATGCCTTTATTTAGCAACATTTATTACATTAAGAAATTACAAATGAAACTCTGTGGTTTTGATACCTTTTGATCATTCACCATGCACATGTGCACAGATGCACACACGCTCACACCCGTTCTCGCTAACTGTACAAATTAAGAAAGCAAGATGCCATTAAACCAGCACCACTGGATTAAAATCTGCTATGGTTAAGTCAGATATGAGCAGAGTTCTGTTAAAAAAAAAATGCAGTACCTGCCTCTGCTTCCCCCTCTCTCTCTTCCACTCCCTTCATTATGGACTGCTAAGGTTCAAAAACATTTTTACCTGATGTTTAGAGGGTAAAGTAAGATATAATGTACAGGTCAGCTCTACATACACAGGACTGCATAGCTTTAAAGAGCAAGGGGAATAGGAGTAAAGCTAAACCTAGCAGGTAACTAATGAAAGAGACTATCACTGCTGATTTATGGAATCAAGAACTAGAAGGTTTCCCTGTGATGTGAGGAGTCCCTTCACCTGCCTCTTCTTTCACACTTTCTGTAAGACAGGTCTACAAATCCAGCTTTCCCATGTTCTGGTCTCACCTCTTTAGTCACAGCTCTTGGAAGAAGAATCTGGAGACTGGCTGTAGGGCAGACAAGAGACTACTGCTAATAAAGAATATTCAAACTCCACTCAGCATCAGATCCAAACAGCATCACAAATGAGTTCCCTGCATGAGGCACTTTTTTTTACACAGGAATTTGATTCATATATATAATACACACCTTGGTAAAGCAGAAAAAGGCCTGACATAAAAATGAGAAAATCAAATTGCAATTTCCCTCTCAATCCTGGAGTCTCCAATGGATGCTGATCACCTAAGCAATGCAGTATTAATTGGGATTAACCTTCAAGAAATTCTCTGAATGCCCAGTGTCACTTTACTGGCCATGAGAAAACTACAAGATGGATTGAATCCTTACATTTTCTTTGTACAGACCTTACCTAACACATACATCAGTCCATTCCCCTTTCAACCCCCAAAGTTGTTAAACTTTAACACTAGATAGTGCAAAGCAGCAATGCATCACAGCACTACACTGTTATATAGGCTGGGACAACTTTTGTAGCTACAAAGTACTGACCTATCATTTCACCTTCAGAATACAAAATGTTCCCTTTTTAATTAGTGACTCGAGAAAGAAATATTTTAGTCACCAAGAGTATAAAAATACTCTGTATTCCTCTGTTCTTAGCTGCGTGGGTTTTGAACAATGGCCTCTTGGCGCTAGCTAGAATCTAGAGCCCAAATACTCAGTGGAAATCCCTCCCAACGTAGCAATTAGCATCATTCACTTACTTGACCTACATTCTAAAAGTGTCTAGACAGAATTCACCACTGATAGTTTGGGAGGATGGGAGTGGAGAGGTGCGTTGGTTTCTTTTGCAGGGAAAAAAAAGAGGTTTTAGATTAATTTTTGGTCTATGTTACAAGAATCAAGAACACATCAAGATACATGGTTATACAAAGAGATGTGGAGGAAAAGGTCCCCTGTCAGTACAAATCAGACCTGCAGCCTCCAAGAGCAGTGTGTGAGAACCATGCTGGCTATATCAGCTGGGATGTGGCCTAAGAACCTAAGCCAAATCCATTAGTTTGTGCAGCCGAAAAATTTTGAGTGGTACAGATGAAATTAAAGAAGTGAAGCAAAGAACTATAAATAGCCTGGGGTGGGGCAGAAAACAGTATTATCTACACATTGGTAAAAAGGTTAGAAACGTCACATGCCCTGTGCTTCAGACTTTTTAAATATACATATATATAAAATAATGCCCTACATTCCTTCATAGCTTATCTCTCTAGAAGCAAAGACCCAACAGATCTAGACATGCTCTAAAGCTATAGGCCAAAAAGTAAGTGTACTAGTGTTTATAAAATTATGCTGAGGAGCAACATAACCTTGCAGCTGAGGACTCTTATCACTTAAGTCCTCTACTGGAAATGGAAATTATGTAGCACACAAGGCCTTTGCTTACCCTGTCCATATACACACACACATGATTCCACAGCACCAAGTCACTGATCACCAGAAAAAGCACACTGGCAGAAAGCTAAGGCCTCAAGTAAAAGAGCTGAACTAACTAAAAGCACTTACTGGCATCCTCTCCCTGAATGTGCCTTCCTACTCCTGCCCCATGCCCTTAACTCAGAGCACAAAAGCTGCCTCTCCATGTGATCTGCAGTGCATCAATATTCCCACCGGGGTATTCCCTGGATGCTGGGGCTTCTCCTGCCTCCTCTGTCCCCTGCCAGGTACAGAACACGGGCACAAACTCCCTCTGGGGACTGTGGGGTCCTGGCCACACCACAGCCTGTGGGTAAGTGATGACAGGGGACTTCCTGGCCTCTAGCAGAGAAACCTGTTCTATTAAAGCCCCTGAAGAAAAATGATCACAAACATACCAAAGTGAAGCAAAGCTTTTCCTTATAAAGTAACATATAATACAATAAATCCCCAAGCAATGTGTGTGCTAGGCAAAGAGATTCCCTAAAAGAGTACCTAAAAATAATTTAAAGGATTACACAAATTAGGATTCTAGCAATAGATTATCAAACACTTAGAAGAAATCAGTATGGCCATACTAGCTTGGATGAATTAGTACAGAGGCCTGACCCAGACCATGGCCAGTTTAAAATACTCAGGATGAAAATATGATTAAAAATATGATTATCTTCCAGATATCAGATTTGCACCAATATGCCCAAATTAAATTTAAAATTTTAAATTTAAAAAAAGGGCAAAATTTTAATGGTGGCCAGTGCAGTAGGTTTCAGAGAGGAGGAGCCATTTTGGTTGTGCAAAATCATCTGTCCTTTAAGAGCTGAGAAATAATTCCACTTTGGTTTTCACAAGGTGAAGTCAGCCAGCTGTATCTGAAATGGGAGGTGATGCATTTAGCTGGCAATGGGCACAGTGCAAACTGCAACACCAAGTAAGTGGTGTTGTGCTTCACACCCTGGGGCCTCTTTTGCAAAACATTTAACCACTTGGTTGCCCTCAAATCCGGCAAACCAAGGGTGCTCTGGAAAAAAAAAAAGACCATTTGAGGAACTTTCTAAACTCTGACCCTGCCCACTTATGCTGACCAGCTGGGGTCAGTCTCAGCTTTCTCCTGTCACTTTGCTGACCTCAAGTGGCTGAGCAATGCAGCCATCCCTGGTGGCACTCACAAGTGATCACTGTTCATGTGAAGCCTGAAACCATTTAAAAAACCCCCAAACACAAAAGTTGTTAATGGATACTGGAATGATTCAGAAAACCCAGCAGGATCACTGTGAAGGGAAACAGACTTTATGGTGGAGGTTGACCCATGCCAAGATGGGAACACTTGCAGAACAGACTACAACAGCATTTCTACTCTCATTGTCACCTCAGGTAAAATAATAAGGCACTTGCATAGAAGAATAGGGCACTACCTAGAAAAGCATATCTGTACATCAGAGCTAGCTCATGGAGTCAGGCACTTGTTTCACTGTCACAGATGTGAAACACCTTCTTAAAACGGCACAGAGGGGACTGATCCACAGTCCTCTCCAAGTCACCAAATCCCTTCCACTCATTTCACTGGATTTTGAGTCACGCCTGAGGGTGGCAAATAGGACACCAAAGGAAGGAATTCTAAGGAGAATGAAGAACAAGAAAGGAGCTGGTGTGACAGATGCTGTAATAAAATACAAATTCAATATTTTACAAAATAGAATGCAGGAAATATCTACTGTACATAGTAAAAAAAAAATATTTGTAAGGCTAGGTTAGTTTTTCCCTTATTTATCATTAGGAAAAAAAAATAAAAGAGAGTTTCAAATTACTTTTGTTTTTTAATTGACTTCTTCTGGTAAACTGTAAAGTAGCTATGCTAACCTGCTGAATTAGGATTTTCACATTAGATCCATCCTCAATGGAGCACAAGTGCCCTTCTGTAAGAACCAGATAAAACCCTGCTCAAATTCTGGACTGAGTTCAACTATGCCCCTGCAAGGACAAATTGCAAGAAGCACAGCTCAGGCAAAGGCATGACCAGGGTACAGAGAGAGAGAGAGAGAGAGAGAGAGAGGACACTTGAAGACAACAACAACACGGGACAAGAAGGAAACAAAGCATGGAGAAGAGTACTGGACTGGGATCAGACCAGAATGCTGCTCTTGGCTTTCTCAATGAGCCTGGGCCAGTCACTTCACCTCCCCACGTGCTCATCCCATTCCTCCTTTGCCAGGTCTCCTGCCTACATAACATCATCAGCTGCCCAGAGCAGAGGCTGCCCTGCCACACAGTTAATACAGTACCCACCACCTCTAGCCAGGAGCTGGGCCTGTCTGTGCCCAAAGCAGTTAGTCTCAGATCACATCTCTGGAAAAGCAGGTAAGAGGAAAATAAGACACGTGGCTTTATTTTAGGACAATTAAGGGGAGGAAATGGGTGTTCAGTGATGTTTATGTGTCCGACTTCAGGGTTTGCCCAGATCACTTGCAGGGTTAGGAAAGCTCAATTCTCTTCATTGCAACTGCCTGAACAGAATTTTTCAAAGCTAATAAATACTATTTACAACAGTAACAGGAAGATGGCAAGAAAAGGAAAACACAAGACAATCTGAGACTGGGTCTACACAAGAATTTTCATCAACCAGCTAGAAGCCAATAAATTAAATCTATATGGTCCTCTCAGGAGGCACTTCTGGTTTAAGCCTTACATTGACTTAGTTTGTTGGGAAGGAACTGATTTAAGCTAAATAAATTAGCTTAAGCAGACGAAAGGCCATCCATCTAAAATATTGCATAAATGTAACAAAACCTGCTTTCTAAACAGATTTAGTTAAACTAGCATAATTCTCCCACAAAGAGTGTGGTAAGACAGTGACTGATCTTTGTTTAATTTCTCAAGGGACTGCTTCCAATGCATAGAGAAACCTACCATGCTAAGTGATGAAGAGACTGGAGGGGAGAAGAGGAAGAGCTAGGGGAGGACAATTCAGCAGCATCATGGACCAGCCCTCTCCTGCCTGTGCTGTGAACTCAGCAGTGTCAGGGCCCTTTCTTGTCCCTACAGAAGCAGGCTGCACATGTGCTTCTCCATCCTCCCAAAAGGCTCAAGCGCTGTAGACCAGTAGGCACGGAGCTGTGCTGAGACTCTAAGCACCATCATGCTGCATCTCCTCTCTCTCTCAATTACCTTCTCCCAGGAAACCCATCACCCACATGCTCCCATTGGTTTCACACAATTCACCCTTCTCCAGAATGTCCTTGTGCTCAGATCAGGCTGTGCAGGCACACCCACCCACCAGTCATCAGCACGCTGCTGGCATCATCTGCCATCACAATTCAATCCTGCCCTTGCAGTGTTAGACAGGAAAGGGATAAAAGCAGAGACAGGGACTGTGTGCAACGTGAGGAAGGGAGTTACAAAGACAAGAGATCCCATCTGTAGTCACAGCCTCACCAGTCAATGGCAGAAGTTGAACTCCCTCTCTTTTGTACTTTGGTTCACTGAGGATGACAAGTCAGGGGAACTTTGGTTGAAAATATGTGGGAAAGAGGGAAGTCAAGGAAAAAAGGCCTTTTTTATTTTTAAGAGGTGGCATTGACTCTTCTATCTATTTCAATTATCTTCAGTGTTTCATTTCCTTCTAGTTCCGAGTTGACTCTGTAGGGAATAAAAAACCAAAGGTTAACCCTAATAGTAATTTTTCTAAGTACATATCCTGCTTGATTTGGCTAATGCTAAAGAACCATTCAGTATTTACCAGGTAGGTATTGTCAGTTAGCTGAATCTGGTAACATACTGAATTATACTGAAGTAGTCATCTCTTTGGTGCCAGGCAAGCAAAGGTGCAGCAGAAAGAAGCACACATATTTAAACCAGTGACTTTCTTTCTTTTCAGAGACCTGCAAAACTTACATTTATGCCTAAAAAAAACCCAACAAACCACCACCACCACCACCAAAAAAAATCCCTTACATTTATGCTAAAAGTGAGAGAACTCAGTGTAGGAACTTAAATAGTCAGATAATTTTACATGTCTGTCTCTTGAGACCGAGTCCTGCAAACTTTCCACAGTAATGCTTTAGTAAGATGAGAAACTCCAGCTCTTCATGCCCTAACCTCATTGAAATTCCAGTGAGTCACAACCTCACACTTCCATACAACTGCCAAAAGCTTATTCCTTTGGGAAGCACACAAGTGCTTTAAAGAAGTGGGTAAGCCAAACTAACAGGCTTACAGGGGTTAGGCTTCTGGCAGAAGTATCAAGTTTGGGAGCTGTACTAGCACAATTCTGTTGCAACCACTTCTCCAGAGCAACAGTGACTTTGCCTATAGGCTGTCCAGATCAAAACCAAACTCTTACCTCACGCTTCACAGTGCCCAGCACAGCTGAGCTGCCAGGCTCAGCCATGAACAAGAGTGACACAGAACACAGTGTGACAACCCTGCACTCACCTGTGCTGCTGCAGGCCCAGCAGCACTGATTTTTCTAGCCTTGTCTCGTTGGCTATTGTGAACTGCATGATATCATCCTGCTGTGTCCCTGACACAGCTTCCAGGGAGAGTGTTGTGAACTTGGAGGCGTCTGTTTGCCTGTCACTGCGATCTGCAAAGGAGATCGGGCTTGATGGCTCCTCCAGTTGGTGAGGCTCTTCATAAATTAGTAGACTCCTTGACCTCACTGCATACAAAGACAGAAGGCAACATGACATGAGCAACAGACAGCTCAGAGAACAGCCCTGGTCATTTCAGGAAATGGAAACTGTTAGGCCAGAGCCAAAGCTGCAAAGGCCTTTCCATATTGATTAATTGGCAATTTGATAGCTGAAGAAAGAAACCGCAGGAATGGTCCAGGTAGGGATCAAAAAGCTCTAAATTATTCACAAAACAAGAACGAAATTAAATAATAACTTTCATAATACATTGGTCCATTATGGTTATGTAATACTAACAGTTTCCCTCTCAGCCTTTGGACTCTTTGGTGACATTGGCAAAGAAAACAGCAACTGAAATAATTTGTGCATTTTAACAGTATGAACATTTGCTACCAAGTAGAAAGCCTGCTACCTTTCACACACCACTAACTTTAGCTCTGCAAACAGAGGCAAAAAATTCTTTAAACAGAAGTATCAAGCAGGCTAGTGGGGAAAAGGTTTTGCTCATTTTAATGAAGTCTGCTGCCAGCAGCATAGTTTGCAAAGTTATCTTTCTTAGAAAAACACAGTTATATATATTAAAAAATAGCCATTTAAGGAGCAGAACTGCAAGAAGTGCTTGAGAAAGGGGTTAGGAATGGGTGTGGAAAACAAGTGCTTAAGTACAACCAAGCAAAGAGCAGGACTGGAATAGCTGTCACTTACCAATGGAATCTGTGTAGGACTCTGGTGAGGAATGCTGCCTGGGCAACACCATCTTCGTAGCAGAAGGATATGGCCCATAGCTCTGAGAGAAGCTGCCAAAAACTACTGCAAAGCACAGCACCACCATCTGGCAAAGGGAGGATGCGGGAGAGGTGAGTGCACTTGACCCACATGCGCACATGAGAACTGATACTGTATCAAAACAAATCATTTGAGGCCACTCTCATCACTCTACACCTAGCAAAGGCAGCTGTACAATAACCATTCAGTGTTTTAAAGGGCACATTTCAATGCTGGGGTTCGTTTTTAATGACTGCACTATTCTGACCAGCTGTCTTATTTCCTCACAAAGTTGAAAAGCAGACAAAGCTGCCATGTGTGTTCTACAGATACTGCTGAGGATTTACAAGGTTATTTCTGCTGCTGGCCCAGTCTTGCTTCCAAGAGAAAGTGAGGCTAGATTGGGAGAACAGCTTAGGCCTTGTAAATGATTTCCATCAATTTACAGCACTTTAGATATAAAGGGAACTTGATAGCTGAGTGTAAGGAGGGAAAAGGAAATGTTTCAGTCTACTCATTTTCTTATCTTGACTACTACTACTGAAATAGGACAGAGGCAGATTTACAGCCTCAGTCATATTTTGATTTGGTTGAGCAAGTTTATTTTTATTGGTATCAAAAGCACTGAACCTCAAAGGTCACCCTCATTTTCATTTCTAGACACTATTTCCACCATATAATACTGCAGGAAATAATAAAGTGGGTAACTTGGAGGAGCACAGCTCCTTCTTTTATCACTGCAGCACCCAACCAAAAGTGCAGGACCAGTCTCCTCCAGAACTCAGTACCTTCCCACCATCATTAATCTCCATCAGTCACAAGTCTCATCTCCCTCAAAATTGTCAAATGATGAAAAGGAGCTCCCCAAGCTGCAAATTTGCCATTGAGAGGCTTTGCAGAACAAGAGATGTGCTTTTGAGGAGTGGAAAGAGATTCTCATTCCCTTACAATTCCCAGCCAGCCTTAGGAACACTCACCATAAGACAGGTCCCTGTTTGTGTGCTAGCTGCCTTACACGAGCGGGACACTTTGCCAGCAACCACGGCTTGGAGTCTCTGCAACTGCTGCAGAAGAGTTCTGGAAAGCAAAGACAACAGACAAGCATCACACACACCGACCTGCTTGTTGGTTAAATAGATTCTTGTTTCAAATTCCACATGTGGAAATAATACAGCATTTAGGATAAGCTAGAGAGAGTTAAAGTCTTCTCCTTGAAATTACTAGCAAGGAATGTTTTTAATTCTACATAGTTTTTAGATGTATTAGCACTGGAACTTTCAAGATCTTTTGCTTTTCCCTCAGCTGATGTCCCTGAACAATTACTTCTTCAGTACTTCCATTAAGTTCTTATAAATAAAAACTGTCTTTTCAGTGTTTCTATACAAAATGGCACTTGCTCTACATGCAAGTGACCGGTTGCATACATAACCTGACACTATGTCATGAATTCAGCAGGAGCTTTGCCATTATTTTTAAAGATGCAGAATTGAGGTTATAACTGCTTTATAACTGCTGTTAGTTATCAAAACCTCCAACTGCTCTAGTTGGTTACACAGTTGGTTATCAAAACCTTCTTTTCCCCAAAACCTGCTGTTTATTGGTTTAGAACACACGTCAGCTGACTTTTAAAGAGAAGGACTTAAAACCAGACATAGGCACAGCCTTCATGTCTCACATTCATTTAATAAATAAAACACGTTAATGCTATTTATTAAATCCTGCAGAGTTGACAAAAAATTGCAGATGCTTCAAGTGGCTACTCTGACTGTGTCTTTCAGAGGTCCCAATCATAATGACAATTCTCTTGTGACTGGAGTCAAGTCCCAGACCAGAAGAGCCTTTCTGACTGGTTGGTTGTTTGTTTTTTGGTTTTTTATCTAATACAGCATAAATTACTACAGTCAGAATACAAGTAATTTAAATGGGAAATGATCTCAAAGTATGATTGATACAGGGTTTCCACAGCAGTTTTTTGAACAATCTATGAGCAACCCAAATGCCTATCCTCAACACAAATGTAGAATAATTTTGTACCAAGATGCTAAATTTGCTGTTTGTTTCCAAGTTTACTTTTCACTTCTCCTGTAACTTTCACAATCTGCAGTGGAGGATACCCCATAGAAACTCCAGACGACAGTTTTGGAGGCTGTTACGTCAAAAGCTAAAGCAAGAAGCAAGGTCAGGATGTCAGAGAAAATAGAAGGAGTATTTTAAGACCAAACTGGCTAAAAGCTAATTGTAGGTCAGATCCAGAGGTGCCTCCACAGCTCAATATACACTGGTCTGCCTATTTTCATAGATTTTTTATTTTTTTTTTTAAATCATCAATGCTCACTGCTAATTAGGGTTTAATGAATTCAAGGACTTCAGGAATACATTCTGAAATGAGCACAAGGCATTCTCACAGCACAGATTTATCTGGGCCAGCAGATCCTTCTCAACTTGTTAAGAAAGGATATCTTGCATGCTCTTGAGGGCATGGCTTACTCTGCAACTCAGTATTTAAACAGCAGAGCGATATACCCAGTGCAATCCTTTATTCAGTAATACAGAGACCACAGGCAAATGAAGAGATATGAACAGTGTCCACCACATAAATGAGACCATCCTAATTCCCTGCTCCCTTTGGCAGCTCTCCCCAATCCCTCCTGACATCCACCGCATGGCATGGGGTTCACCAGATTTGTGCACATCGTTTCCTGGCACAGAATACATTGCCCACTGTATTCCCACCGTGTGCCACCTGCTGTGTTAGACAGCAATGCCCTTTCAACCCTGAACTTTCTGTGCTATTTTGGAAGGCTAAATCCTTCCCCCATTTCAGGCCTGACTCACTGGGCTCGATGCAGAACAGCTCTGCAGAGTGAGGAGGAAGGAGCTCTCCTCCTCCTCCTCCTCCTCAGCTCGGGGGCTGGCAGCAGCAGCAGCCTTGAAATGCTGATCATTCTTGCCACTTTTTGTGGAGGCGTCAGTGAGAAAACAGCTAATGGCTGGTGAGGAAATCAACAGAGAAGAGGCAATTCTCCTCATTTTGCTCATCTCTGCCTTTTCATGCTCAATTTAAAAAACCTGTTGGGCAGAGGGGGCCCAGAGAGCTGATTACAAAACAGTCTCTTTGAAAAGTATGATTAGGCAGGTATTCTGAGGAAGATTCATCCCCCACCTTATTTACCAAATACCTTCACATAAAATGTCTTTCTTCCCCAAGCACTTTATCTCTTTGAGCAGAGCTACTGTTTTCTTCTCAACAGACAAGGACTCAGTGTTTGGAGCTGACAGGATACAGGTGCATTTGCAAACTGTGAGCAGGAACCAAGGCAAGAACAAGAAACACGTTTCATCAGATGACATCAGTTTATCCTGCCACTGCCAAAATGAGATGCTCCTTGGTGCTTTTACTCTCTATTTGAATCTGGAATGGTGGAAGACTGGATTCTGAGGTCAAAAGATTCCCATGCAAAACCTTGTGACTGGACAGCTGCATGGGTGATCTGGACCAGGAGAGGCAAAAGGAGCAGATCTCTGCCCTGCAGAACAGGGACTTTCCTGAACTATGATGCTCCCTCTAAATAGCAGTACAAAGGCCACAAATGCTTTTAGTGGCATGCACTGCCTATGGCTAAGTCCTAACAGGAGAAAATGCAATCCCAAGACAGCATGCTAAGGGGGTTTGTACCCACAGGGATTATTTTCACTGTGTCTGACACATTTCCCAGGGATATTCAATTAGAGGGTCAATTCCGTAGGAGGTGTGAGCGTGCTTTCACGCTTTTCCCTGCCAATGGAAGCACCTCACAGGAAAGCTGTAAAATGACTGAAGATTCCTGCACTTCCTTCCACATAATGCCAGCAAACTTGCTCTGTGATGTCTTGGTTTTGGTGCATATTCACATAAATTCATCTTCAGAAGAGGCCTTTTCACTACAAAAGTATGGACCAAATCAAGCCTTCCCTTCTGCTTGCAGAGATACTTTAATTAAGCAGAGAAAACTTGTCACTACAGAACCACCCGGAAGATTTCCTCAAGTCAGTATTTCTGTTTAAAATCCTACATCAATTCAAACAAACAAAAGAACAAACAAACAAGACAACTTCTAGTGGACACCAAGCACTTAATCAAAAGTTTCTAGAGGATCGCTCCTATTGTGTGAGGAACAAAACCTAATTCTGATAAGGAGAGAGAAAAATTATTCTATAACTCTACACAGAGATTTCTTATCTGCCCATCCCATTTGTAGGAAAGGGGACAAATCCCAAAGTAAGGTTTTAACTAAAAGACCATTTAAATCCACAATTTTCCCTCATTTGAATTACAAATAAAATCTCCAGCAATTTTTCATGAAAGGTATTTCAGCATGAAAACAAATGTCCCGCTGGTCTGAAAGTAAGGAGCTACTCCAAGGCTGCCAAGGTTTGTCAAATATTGTAATGGTGGCCTGAAATTAAGTGCAAAATATGCCATTGCAACTTAAACCTAGATCCTTTACTTCTTGAAAATTATTGGGTAAAATGACTTTACCAGTCTCAAATGAAAGAACAGACAGGCAAATCAGTGAAGTTTGGATGCTTTGGTGCTAATAAACCCTTGGTGGGTCAGACTGATGTGCAACTTGCTCTTTAGATGACTGGGAGCTGGAGAAATGGAAGGATATCCCATTTTCATTTACAAGGCATTGCCTTTAAGGTGCTTGTGAGTGCAGATCTATACAGCTGGCTACTGTTATTCCATGGGAGCAGCTCTGGCAGCCACTTGCATTCATTGTCCATGTGTGACACTCTCAACCACGCATGCACCGGATCCTATGCCTATCATTTCTCCAGGAAAAGCGATCACCAGATACTCACAAATACAGACTCAACAGAAGTGAGAAGCAAAAGCACTTCTCAACACGTCACACCCAGAAACAGATGTTTCAAACTTGTCTTTAAGCCCAAACAGACCTGGCTCCCAGGCAGACAACGCTGGTGTCAGAATGTTTGCAATCCTCTGGATCACTGGCAGTTTCTGCCTTTGGTCTCAGTGCCAAAATGTGAGTGGGTCAAGCCTTCTTGGTGACTGGGACAACTCAGTTAAATACCCAGAGCCAGCTTCTTTTCACACCCTTTGATTTCTAAAAGAGCAGTTTTCCCACATGTTTAGATGCTACTCAAACCAAGGCTCACTTGTGGCTATAAGACAAAACAGATAAGCATGTAATAATATGCTTCCTTAGTTTTGAGAAAACTGCCTAGGAAGGAACTTGGATGGGTTTCTTTTAAGGGATTGAGTCACACGAATTAGGAGAGGTAACATATGCTAGTGTTCTAACACTAAAGCTGACAAAAATGCTGCACTCACCCACTCAGTAATGAGAATTAAAAACTCTAGCATCTTGATCCCCAGCCTCCTGCCTTGTCTTTTAAGATGTGTGTATGCCTAGGGAGATGCTCGTGGATGCAATGACCACACTTGCACCTTTGATATTGCATCTTTTCAGACTCAGATTTTCAGACTAAGGTTTGCTTTCAAGAAGAATCTTCTATATTTTTTCATGTTACCGAGAGTAGTGAAGGAACACTTTTATCAGAAAAAAAATTCTAGTGTTTGCATGTTTTGGAGCCAGATTTTGAAATGCAAGCAGGGTTCCCCTGAAGTCTTAGGTATGTATCTATGCTAACTTTTTCTGTATAGAGATTAACATGCTCTTAAAATCTGATTGCATATACTGAAAGGAAACTGCTATTCAATAGCTGCATGCTTTGGAAATTGTCCTTCAGTTCCTGTCAATCCAGCTAGACTACACAAACATGATACTGACTGACAGCAATACATGTTCATGAACTTTTAGGTAAGCAGCTATAGCCAAATTTTTCAACAAGGTAAAAATCCAACTCTGTCTACAACTATACTTGAATGCATAGTTTTAACATGTAATCATAACTCTTAATTTTCTGTTATCTTCCATTGTGTTATCTCACAATCTTTCACAATGGGAGAACAGCTCTGATGTTTGTAGATCTAATTTTAGATAATATGTTCAGTAAAGTCTTAATTTTTTACTGAAATGAGCACTCAAAGTTACAGCTGAAGTCAACTAGGGCTCTGCTTTCAGCATATTAAATAAGATACATGTGTGCATAACTGTGCTAGGTACTTTGAGAAATAAAGTCCTAAAGATATAAATTCAGGCATCTGACACACCAAACTGCCACTAAATAATTTTGACCACCACTGCTCCGAACTTAGATTCCTGACTGTATGTAGGAGATGAAAGTTCCAGCTATAGGATGCTGTGAAGACAAGTTCTGAAACATGTGAACAATTTATGGATGTCGTGCCAAGGCTCTGTGCAAATACCAATGAGGAAATGAGACATGTTGAATTCACTGGATGTGGATAATGTACATTAAACCAGGGCCTGGAACCATTCTCTTTGTACAAGCTGCACAATTATACAGTAAATAGGAAAAGTGTCTTTTTGGATATAAGGTGGAAAACTCTACAATATGATATGTTACAAAACTGATGTTTGATGAAAGCAGGCACTTTAAGAAATTTCTCAGTACTTCACATGTAAGCCTTAGCAGATTTTAGACACAGCTGATATCTAAATAGCCAAAACAGCATTGCCATGAATTACAAGAATTTCTGTGCAGAAGGACGAACATCTGCTTCTCTGCATGAGATTACAGAGCAATATCAATGCTACTGCAGAGGGAAGAAAACAATGCAACTCATCCCACACGGCCAAAGTATGAAGGATTTGGAGATAATATCACCTACCTTTGTAAGTGAATTAAAATATTTTAGAGCATTTAGCATGAAAGAATTAAGATAATCAAATAATAGATAAGATGCTAAAGGTCCTTTCTGAAAGGATGGACAACGCCAACAAAGCTGTTCTCATGAGTGTACCCTCAACATCTCAGAAATGAAAGCAGCTGGCAAAATTTATCTTAACTGGGGAGAACAGCTCCAGGGTTGACAACATGTTGTCCCCAAGGGGATAATCTACAGCTGAACCTTTTCTTAAGAGAAGTTGGCTTCAGTACCTTCTGGGACACATTCTGGGTGAGAGACATCCCTACTCCACAGCTACAGAACAGTTCCTGGTTCTTTTATGTTAAGCCCTGGAGAACGATATAAGAGGCACAGAAATGGCTTGGCTCTCTTCAAGCAAGCAGCAGATGCCTTTTTGCATGAGCAGTGTGTGGGAGACACTCTCCAGCAAGTCACAGTACTACAGGGTCTGGCTTCATGAAATTAGAGATTGGATCCAGAGATTAGAAACACATGCCACTCAATTAGCAATGCACTGGCTGCCAGATCAGCTCTAGGGCCATTTTCCACGATTGTGGGTCTTATCTTCAAAACCCAGCCTCCTCCCACACTTCAGTGTCACCATCATGTTCCTCTGTAACATTCAAACAACACTGCAAATGCCTCTAACTGGACAGTGTTAGGAGTGGGCTCATCTACTATCTACTCACTGGAATTTGCCACACTGAACAGAAACCAGAATTGACACTGCACACTCTCAAGCTAACACCCAATTAAAAGCTTAGTTATTCAACATTTTCTGCCATGTGTCCTTTGAAAAAGCCACTGAGTCACCCATTTCTTCAGAAATGAAGGAAGAAGGTGATTTTCCCCTACAAATGAAGGAAATTCTGAGGTGTGAGATAGTTAGAAGGGTGCACAATAATTGCAATGACATCTAGTAGTGCATAAGGAACTAATAATGACTTGTGAGTTTCAGCACTGTCATTTCTCTAAGTGTCATGTCTCAGGTTAAGGCTTCCTGGCAAAATTTCACTAAATAAAGGCAATTGGGAGAGCTGGACTGTAGTGGTTTTTTTGTTTTGTATTACTAATTACATTCCCTTGGGCAGTGGAAGAACTCAGAGAAGAGTGCTAAAAGCACTCAAGCACACCACAGGTGGGGAGGCAGTTTAAGACATGACATCAAAACCTCCATGCTTTACATCCCACTGCAGTCACAATAACTCGCCTTCCACTTCTTTCTCTGACTTGAACCCCATCAGACACAGCTATTGTTCACATTTCAGCTGATCTCTTAACCTCCAGATTTTCACTTTTCATGGTAATAGCCCGCTGCCAAGTGTTGTTTGATGATCTTCATACCTTACCTGTTAGTGTTCTCCAGGACCTCAACCTTCTTACGCAGCTCACTGTTTTCATTTGAGCAGGTCTCAACTCTGGAGACAACACAATGAAAGAGAAATATAAAAACATCAGTTATTTATTCAAGTGATTGGAAAACAAGCCAAACTTGCTTTCACTGAGAGCTCTGTGATCTTGCCTACATTTAAAGAAACATTACAGCAGTGAACTTCAGTCGTAGTATTTGATCACACTTCATAGTGTGAAACACATAGCAAAAGTTATATTAGCTGTTTGGCAAATGCCACGCTTCTGAAATCAGAGGCTCAAATTTCAAGTTTATGAGGATTAATAAGCCACAAGATTAAAGACAGTGTTCAAGACTGTCCCAAGATACTACCCATTTCCAAACCATCCCTGGAAATCCCCAAACTAAAGGAGATTGTCATACAAGATGTAAGAGGACCAAGTAAAATATGTGAGACCTAAGAAGACAAACAGGACCATCCTGAACAGCTTCAAGAATTAAAATGGGAAAAGGAAATAGCCTTGATATCTGGTATGCATGAGGTGGAATTTCACAAGAGTAACTCTGAGGAAGCGAGACAGAGCTATAAAGAGACAAGAAAAAAATGAAAATTACATCAGGGATATAACCAAAGATGGTACAAGGGTTTTAACAGAACCATCTGGTGAATTGCATAAGAGTAATACTAGAATATTCATCTCCTGGAAGAAAGATTAATTTGGGATATAAATCACTAACTGGGGGTTTGGCTCCTGCTTGCTAAGGGAAGTTGATGGGTCACATGCTATTTTCCCGAGTCCTGCTTATTTTCCCAGGCAGTCCTGACTCACCCACTTCCTATTTCTGTTTTCATCTGCGCTAGAAGACAGAATATACTCACTCTGGATCCATCTTTCCCTGAACACTGCCTGTCCTCTAGGCCAACACAGCTGCCTGAGGCGAAAGCCAATACAGCTGGGTCTTGCCTAATTTAAGGTGAGAAGTGTTTGTTAACGACCTGCTGCAGGCAGGCACAGTCCTGACCCCAACAAGAGGAGCAAGGCCTTTTCTCAGTCATTGCCACGAGATGGCAGCTGGCACTCTGTGCATGGAACTATCCCAGCAGCCACAGCTGGATCACTTCCCAGTCCCACAAACTAGTGCTATTGGCCTGCTTGAAACAGGAAGGAGGCTGGCTTACTTTTTTTCCAGACTGTCCATGTATTCTTTCTTTTTTCTTCTACTTTCCTGGGCAGAGATCTAAGGAAAAAGGAGGGAAAACACCAAATATTTGCACAGAAAACAAAAGCATCAGAGACAAATTAATAAACTGCTAAAAAGCCCCAATATTATTAGATTCAAGCCTCTGTCTTGTTCTCATTTCTATTCCTGGCAAGCAAAGCACTGACTTGATCTATTTCCACACTCTGAAGCAAGGCTCCTCCTTTCAATCACACAAAAAAAGATCATCTCTTGCTAATCTTAAAAAGTAAATCAGATTCATCTGGAGAGAATATCCATGGACAAATACCAAAAGCTGATCCCAGGACGATGTCATGCATCTGGGAGAGGAAAAGCCCATGAATATATTGGAAAGCAGCTTTGCAGACAAGGACACGGGGTCCTGATGAACAAGTCAAACATCTGTCAGCAGTGTGCCCCTGCTGGAAAAGCAGCCAACCAAGTGTGGGTCTGCATCAATGAGACTGTAGCTAGCAGGTCCAGGAGTGGCTCTTCCCACTCTGTTCAGTGGCTGCAAAGCCACAGATGAGTACAGCAGTGCAGTCCATGGCTCAGAAATAAATCCTCTGGATGTACAGAAGCAGACCCAGAGGCAGATCTCTGCTATAATAAGCATGCCAGAGCACATGACATTTCAGGAAAGGCAGAAAAAGCTGGGCTTGTTCAGACTGAAGAAGAGAAAGCCAAGGAGGGAATCCTATTGCTGTCTTCAGCTATCTCATGCAACAAAGATGATGTCTGAGCTCTCAGAGGCACACAGCAAGAGGCATCAAATACAAGCTGCAGCAAAGGAAATTCCAATTACATATTAGGGATTCTATTTATTTGTTTTTACCACAAGGGTGGCCTAAAATGGGAACACAGTGCCCAGAACTATAGGGGACTCATCACCCTTTGCGGCAGTAAAACATGACTGGACAAGACCCTGAGCAACCTACTTTAAGCTGACCCTGCCTTCCAAGCCAAGGCTTTGACAAAAGGACCTCCAGATTTCTCCTCAATATAAATGACTCTGATTCTATGTAAGTGGTACATGAAAGGCACAAGATCACTTCAGAAAATTTTGAAAAAACCATTAGCAGAATATTAGCAGAATACAGTAACCACCAAAGATGTGATAAAATCCTCTAAAACAAGTGAGCTGGCCAGGTCTGAAAAAAATTGCATTCTTCCCTATCACTAGGATCTTCCCCATGTCAGAAGGGGAAAGAAAAAAAGAGCATTTGACATCTTTGGTACCAACTGCACAATGTAGTCAGTGAATTCAGTGATCAGAAGACTGGTGCACTGAAATACACATTATATTTTAAAACAGGAAACAGAAAAGAACACCTTCCTCCCTAAGCAAATACAGAACTCCTTGCCTACCATAAGGGTAGGATTGTACTGATTTTTAAATGGAGCCAAGCCATAGCAACTTGATACCCTGCATGCTAAATACTCTATTGTTAAAGGGGTCAGGTAAATACCTACTCCGAGGCACACTCACACTGACAGACAATTTGATGGATGTGTTTAGGAACAAAGAAAAGCACTTTGTTAAAAGACAACTTACAGCATTCAACAGTACCACAGACCATTACTGCAGAATTCTGCAGCATTTTTTAAAATAAAGGACAACTAGGAACCACCCAGCAAAGCTAGCTAACATTTACCTTGTTTTTTATTTTCCTGCGGATTTTCTTTAGAACTTTCTCCTCTGCTTTTGTCAGGGGCAGTTTGGTAGGGATTGGGTAGCCCTCTGCAATCAGCGTCCTCTTCTCTTCCTCTGTCAGGATGAGGGGGCCAGTCCCCTGTAATTTCTTCAAGGGTCATAGAAATGAAATAAAAGAAAACAGTAAGTGCACACAGTCCTAGAAGAAAAGGTTGTTAGGGAGGAGAGGCAGCAGGTCTCCCACTTCGGAGAGGACTAGGCCTACTAGAACAGGCTCCTGCAAATGGGAGTGTGTGGAAGACCTTTCAGCTAACTTCCATTCAGAGTTCAAAACTTTGGGACAGGATTCCCTCAAAACAGTTGTTCTTGGCCCAGCTCTGTACACACTGAAGCCAACAGTAAAACTGCCTTTGGCTCTCACAGGGAAAGAGACACCTGAGAAACACTACTGAAAATCCCTCCCTGAAGATCACCACCTGCTAATGACATGACAAGAGGACAGATGCAGATCTACCAAAGACAGGTCAACCCAGCAGGGCTGGGCCCCAGGGCAAAACACAGTCCATGATGGGATAAACCTAATAACACCAGTGAACTCTGTCTCAGCTTAAAGGAGAGGCACATGCTGTTCCCTGTGGGAACAGAACAGACCAGTGAGCGAGAATTACTGGATCTGCAGTTTTGACCAGAGATGGATTCATCGAAACAATAACAGAAAGTTAGCAAATCTCTGTCAAAACCAGTAATTAAAAAAGTTAAAAAAAACCCAAAACAACCAACCAACCAACCAAAAAACAACCCACAGAGATAAATGGTGGAGAAAGCCAGCTCAACTTACATGTGGTGCAGTCAGGAGAGGGGAATTGGAGAGCACTGAAGCTGTGCGCGACACAACCTTAGCTGTGGCCTGGAGCTGGACTGGGCTGGAAGGAGGGAGTGATCGAGCTGGGCTCTGCCCTCCTTCTGAGTCACTGCCATGGCTGCTCGGAGGGGTGGGAGGCAAATGCAGGGGATCCACTGCTAAATGGCACAAGAGACAGAAAGTAACACAAGGGTTTAAGGTGTCGATTTAAATTGCCACTACAGCCGCCGCCGGCACCACACAGTTGCCAAGACTAGGAGTGTCTGCGAAAAAATGGATCAAGCAAAAGTGGCAACTTGGAAGAGGTTGGGAGCATGCAGGTCTCCAAAGAAGGAATGAAATGCAGCAGCTATCTTTAGGTTTGACAGACAAAACAGGGCTCTGTGCATATGCTCCAGTCACTTCTACCTACACTTCAGCTCCTTCTTCAAATGCTTTGAGGTTCATGTATAATGTAAAGTACAAGCTCCCTGTTCCTGGGAAACCACATTAACAGAGGGACTCTGAGCCAGCATACTTTCTCTCCAAAAACAATAGTATTTCCTAACTTTGCCGTGGATTAAAGAATTTGCCAGTATTTGCAAAGGAAGGGATGACATCCAAGGAGTTACATGATCAGGAAGAAGAGGAAGGCCTCCTAAGGACATGATTTGGCAGAGCTGAGAAGTGACTGACAACCTAGTGACAGCAAAGGCTTCAATGCACTGATGGAGCTGGAGCAGCACAGGCAGCCACCACAGGAACCTCTCTCACACTGTCTATCCAACAACCTCAACTGCAGAAAAAAGAATCAGCTCTAGGACTGTCAAAGCACTGCTTATGATGAAATGGGTCTGGACCGAGAGAAACAGGACATGTCTCACCTACTCTTATTATTAAATGGACAATTTAGCAGATACTCAAAACAGCCATAACTAAGTCTCTTTTTCTCTGAGCTAAATTTACAGAAATTGGATTTTGAAGTAGGTAGATACAGGGCTAATTTGCCACTTTCCACTTCTGTTATGCTTAGTAAATTTGAGTTGAAAAGATAAAATGGGTGGTGAGGGAGGATAGAAGAAAAATAGTAATAAAAAAGAAATCTATAATACTCTTTTTGTCTCACATGTTAGCTCTTGCAGTTGTCAGAAGAAGAAATGTTTGAAAAACAGAAAGGCCCTTAATCCCACAAAGTGAGCAAACAAATCTACACGTGAGTTGAGATACAGCCTTCCCTTTATCCACCTGCTACATCATTTGCTTCTCTCCCTAGAGCAGTACTACTTACCCACAGAAATTAATTCACTCACAGGATATCAAGTGTTTCTAACTGAAATGCAGTTATCTGCTCAGATTTCACAACAAATATTTGGCTCTTCCAAAGTTTTCTTGGCTTTAATTGCATTTAGCTTTCAGGGAAGGGATCTTTGCTCCTCCTTCCACATTAGAGAGTAGTATAAAGAGATAATGATTGTTCTTAAAATTAATATAATACAAACAGACTCACCTAAATTTTATCTTCATATAAACTCACATCCTGCTTTTGCATCAGAGATTAAGAGAAAAGTTACTTATATCTTAACTAAGTCTCCTTAAATTGATTTCTTTTCTATCCTAAATAATCCTGCACTTGAATAATTCAAGCTCCCTTTGGTACAATTATTAATACCCTACAGAGAAAAAGGGATCATTTTCTTTGTGATGAAAAAGTAAGGGGAAAAAGAAAGAAAGAAAGAAAAACCTCACATAAAGGCTCAGAGAGACTCTGGATCTTCAACAGCCAGATCAACAGCCTTAGCTGAATCCCTATAAAACAACAGCTTCAGCCTAAAAACTAACATGATGAAGGAGAAATCCAAATATTTAATCAGGGTGAAGTACATTGATTGTATTTTCTGGACATCCACCCCTACATTTTCATTTGGTATTTAACAGACCTTCCTTAGAAGAGAGGTTCAGGAACTGATCCACTTCATGGGGCTCCAGTTTAATCTCTGGAAGAACTTTCTGGGTCAGTGGTTTGATCTATAAAAGAGAAATTAAAACAAGCATGAAAACCTGGGGTACACACCTTAAAAATCCTCATAGAAGGACACAAGGATTACTTCTCCATAAATGGAAAGGTTTCCTCTCCCCCGCTCTGCCAAAGGCAAAGCTTTAACTGCTTCACACAGTTTGCTAAACCAGGCTACAGAGAATACTGCCCTGACTACTCCCACTATGGCTTTTCTTACTACTATATTTAGCTAAAATAAAAGATTACTCCTCAGAGATGACATTTCAGACTGAAAGCTAACATGTAACCCACTCAAATTACTTCTCTTAGCAACAGAGCTGCTGCTAGGATGTGCTGAACTGCACGGTCTGTTTGAGCAAGGACAGAAACACCCCTGGGAGTCAGGGAGAGCCTGTTAAAGGCCATTGTCATCTGGCAGCAAGAGCAAAGTGCCAGTCACTGAGCACCAGGTTTTGGGACCCAAGTCCCTTTCACAGTGCTGGGGGGCAGGAAAAGAGACAGTCACTGCTGAATGAAGTTTGGAAGACACCTGGCTTGCCCCACTGACAGGGCTGTTGCCCAGAGCCTGTCTGCGTGCTACAGTCCCAGGCCTGAGGAAGCCAGACTGGCACACCAGCGGGTTACCTGCAGCCAAAATCTCTCCCAGCAACCCGTGTAACCAATCCATGCAACAGCAATGAGCCACCAGCAAGTCCCACCACTCTGCAAACCACAGCATCCCAAGCTACAGCAGGACTACATCCTGGGAACAGCACATTCAAGCTAGGAGATAATGATGGGAAACTTGTGCTTAGCTTTTTTCAGTTTCTCATTAAATAATTTCTGTTGCACAAATTTCTGATCCACATCCAAGTGGAAACATTTATTTTCAGCATATATCAACTCCCTCCAGCCTGGACTGACATTGCATCCTGGGGGCTGACAACAGCTATGCTTCTTCCTCCACTGGCTGGGGACCCTGGTGAGCCACCAGCTGCTGCAGTTCATTCTCCTTAACCCAAGCACCAACCAAACTAAGCTCTTTAGAATGCCCACTGGCTGCTCCAGCTGTGGTCAGAAAAGCATCACAAAGCTCTTTGTGAGGCTGCTTGGTCTGGAAGTAGCAGCAGCTTGAAATGTCAAAGCTTCACATATCTGGCAAAAGTAACTTTGCAGGCAAACAGGGAAACTCTCCAATCAATCCAAACAAGGAGTCTTGTTCTGCTTAGGAGAAGGCACAGCAGCATTAAAGCAAATTCTTATGACAGACACTCAGCTTGTCACAGGCTTGATAGAGCAAGTGAATGAGTCAGTTCAGGTGCAACTGGCTCATTAGAAACTATTCAAATATTTCTACATACCCAAGAGCCCCAAGCTTTGGGGCTAGCATAGAAGACAAAGTTGTATACCCAACCATTAAGAGCTCAAGATGCAGACAAGTGTTTTGAAATACAAGCTCTTACAGCAATAGTGGGACACCAGCAACCATTAAAAACCATTAAAGGAGACTGCAGTGTGCACCCTGAACTGCCAAGCTCTGGCCCCAAGGAGGGTACACTGGTGTGAAGCCTTAGGAGAACCTGCAGCTAACTGTGCAGAGAGAACAGAGAGTCTGCAGTACCAGGACATCTGTCTGTAGTTCAGGCTGTTCCCCCTCCAGCGACGTGGCTGCGACGGTGAGACTGACTGAGGGAGCAAGGCCTGATGTCTCACACAGCCCTGGCTCAGTCTTTATTGAAGCTGGAGTAAACTCTGCAGCCAGACACCATTCCTCATTTTCCAGGTCACCTGCCAGGGAAGGAAATTGGACACCACATGTTTAGATCAGAAACAGAAAGACTACAAATGAAAATAATGTCATTCCTCCTCCACAGAAAGGAAACACAGAGGACATTTTAAGTCTATCAACAAAACTCTGCCCTTACTATTCAGCTCTCAGTCAATGCAGACAACCATGCCATTTCAGGGCTGTAACCTAATCCTAGCCCCAGGATACACAGAGGAGCAGCGAGGAAAGACACAGAGCACTAATCACTGCACATTGCTGAAAGCTGCTAATGCGTAGCAGAACAAGACTAAACAAGCCACTGGGTAAAGCAGCCAGGGAGCCATGTCCCAAACAGGCTAATGCCTGCTGACTCAGTTTTATTCCTCCTTCTAGAGATAGCCTTTAGCCAGACTTCTGCTGCTTCTGCTGCCTGCAGTAAGCAAATAGCTCAAATGGTGGGATTATACTTTTAAGAACAAAGTATTTGTCACGCCCTGACTTCATTTTTTTCCCCCAAGGACTCATTTAGTACATGCAAAAGAGGATACAGGTTTTGATGATTTCACAGGAGCACCAGTGCCATGGTGATCATGTTAATTTCCTCCATACAGCCTCTGGGAAGGCACAGCACAGGATGCATATTTTATCTGGCAGCAATGAAACATGCATCACGTGTTGGCAGAATTATCCCCTAAATCCACTTACTGAAAGCTCACTGGTCCAGAGAAAGCCATGAAACTTTTTTCTAGGCAATGCTGAAGGGTTTGCCCAGCATTGCCAAGAACTGGAAGAAGGCTGGCATAGTAAGTTTAGCTACCAATTTCCATTCACTGTTTGACTTGCTGAAAAAGGACTTATTTTCCCAGGTCTGAAGTATAACAAAGGACCAAGAACTTGGAAACACTCAACATTTGAAACAATTCCACAAGGCTATTAACAATTCCTTTTAAAAATACAAAATAATCAAATGCATTTTTGGCAATTGCAATTTGCCTTAGAAAGCTTCCTATTCCAACTGAAAGACTTTAGTCTTTCCTCTTGCAGGAGAATATCCTATACCAGGGCCACTGCATCCCAATTGCATGTGGCACAGTCCTCCACCACAGACTGAGCAGTCATCATGAGAGGCACATCCATTAAACAGAGCAACTGGAATCTGAAAGCAAATATACATGAAAGAAAAAAGAGTGCTGATCTTTCTTTCAAAGCTTTCTACTGCCTTCGAACAGATTCTTTAGTGCATATATGAAATTAAAACAGAGAGTAATGCACACACCGTAGGGCTGGTAAAAGCTACAGAGCTTTGAATTAACTGTGTGCTGCACCAACATCCTTGGTGTGCTGTGCCACCAGCATTCTGCAAGGCTGCACAAGACCCTTCATTCACAGCTGAGTGTATCAAGCTGGTGAAATGCCAACAGAGTTCAGCTGCAAACAGGTAACAAAAATAAGAGTGGGCTTTCAGCCTCTGTGCTGCTGTGTGTCCTTGCTATTAAGACCACACACGCACAGAGCACACAGGCACTGGGCAGAAGGTGGGTGCCTGGAAAAAGGGAGAAGAATGTTCATCTCCAGTTCTAGTAATTACTTTGTGGTGGGACCTAACCTTCACCACTGGCAAGGAAGGAGGTAATTTGAGTAAAGACACACCAAGGAATTAAAAATGAAAAATATGTATCCTGTAATCAGAAGCTCAGGAACAGCAAGGCCAGCAGCTCTGCCAGATTTAACTGCAGAGCAAGGGCTAAACACCATATTTAAGCTTCTGCAGAGCTTACTCCAAAGCTTCCTGGGAAATGCAAAAAATTCAAAAATAGAAGTATTTATGAAAAAAAAAATAGGTAGGCTTGTCTAAATATTAACTCAGGAGAGAGGACATTGCTCTTTTTCAACCCTCCCTGAGCCTCTCTACTCACAGACAAAAAAGTGCAGCTCCCTCCCACCTTGCTCTGTATGCATCATTCAGGTAAAACCTTTCAAGTGGTATTTGCCTGGAAATCCAGAGTCCTTTGGCAAACGCAACTTTCAAATGCCTGTTTGTATAACTTGTGTCAAAACTGGCCCCACAGAACCTTGTGCAGAGCCTCTGTTTGCTGCCTCCTGCACCTCTGGGTCAAGCTACCCCTGGGGCAGCGCTATTGTGAAGGCCATGGATAAATGAGAGCTATTAGCGAAGCCAGTAATTAGCCCTCAATTTTCTCAAATTTGTATCATCAGGAAAGTAGAAAGGAAAACCAGCCAAGGGTGACCAGCAAAACAGGGCATGTCCTCTAAGGCTGCACTTTCTGATGTTTATCACCTCTAATCCCCAGACTCATCACGAATATTCAGCTGCTCTGAGACAGCAAGATATGCTGGCCTTTGGCTGGTCATTTCACTCCTCTGGAATCCATCATTTTACTCCTCTGGAAGCTGACTTTGCTGATTAACCTGACATCCCTGCCATCACCACTTAGATCTGCATAAACTACTCGGAGTTATTCTAGGCTTTAAGCCAGTCTGACCAGTTTGTGTGGCTACAGATGGTTTCCAGCGACAGCAACACGCTGCGTTTAGCACTGAGATAATTCTGAAGAACTGCATCTGGCACTTTTTTGACACTGCCTCTTACAAAGCATGGTGACAGCTGTCATTCCAGATGAACAATCCCGTGAAAGGAAGGGATGGAGGACTGGTCAAATCTCACCTTGATACTCTCCTCCCGCACCCCTTTTCCCAAGTTGCTGTTACACATTCCGTACCAGGATCAGGGAATGTTGTGCTACAAGTTACTTTCTTTTACAAATTCTAGTTTCTGAAGTCACCAACAATCCCTCCTCTGCTCCAAGGGAGCTACAAAGGACATTTACCACTCTCCTTTCTCTTCTTCCTGAGTGCAGCAGGTTGAAATTATCTGAAAATCATTCTTATTTTACTCTTATAATAGTTCCTTGGCATCTTAGTGTACTCTGCTAAGCACTGTACTAGCAGAGCAAAGTGGCAACCCTTCTCCCAAAGCCCTTGAGAATCTAACACAAAATCAGAAAAATGTAAGCCAAGAGGAAAAATGGAGCAGGCTAATAAATCAGTGGTCATATAGAGAGGTATGGCACACCCTCCAAGACAGGAGTATTTCTGATGGAAGGTTATAGAGAACCACGGGAGAGGTTTCACAGAACAATCAGAACACAAGTCATTCAGATATAGAAAGAAGAAAGCCTAAACAAGAAGAGCTTTAGCTCTCAAAATGGCTAAGAACACACATCCTAAGTACTGTCACTTTGGCTCTCTCTCTTTAAAAATCTCTTCTCAGGCTTCAAAACAGTTCAGTGTTGAATAAGTGATCCTGGCTTGTCAGTTCCCTCCCCAGCTGAAATTTTCTACAAAGCTCAGAACTCCATCATGCAAGGACTGCTCAGATGAGTAGCATTCCCCTTTACCTACACATCCATAAGTCCATGAATGCTAGGCATTTTGGCACATGGAACATGTCATTTAGGGAGTCCACACAGTACTTAGCAAAATGCCAGCCCAACACTTCTACATGCAGTGCACTAGTGCTGGTAAATCACCCATGTGAACCGAACATTCAGGTTGCAAAGTGCCCAGGTGTTAGGAAATACCTATGAAAGTTTAACTCAGTGTCCTTTTGCACATCATATACACCTAAAAATAGGAATGTTTTAATAACGTGACCAATTTCTCTGCAGAATCCGAGCTTTATCCAACAAGCAGAATGCATAGTGCTTCACTAACTGAGAAGATATTCCATGTTTTGTTCTTTGCACTGTCTCGTGCACAACCTTACCTCTCCTTTACCAAATACAACTCAAAATATGTTCCCACAGGGCTATTTAATTCCCTCCTAGGGAAATGCTCCATAACCTGAATTCATTTTCACAGTGGAGCTGAAAATTCAAGTGAGACATGGAGAGACTAAGGCCAAAAAGTAACTAGCAATTTAAAATGTCCAGCTGGAGATAACTGGAATTGGATTTTCAGATTATTTAGCCCCATTATTACACTTGATCAAAATCCAGTATGCACTGAGCTTTCAGGCTGGGCTGTGAGCATCTACCACTGCTGCAAGTTAAACATCAGAGTTTCAACTCAGGCATCCAAAAAACCCATTCATCACAGCCACCCAGGGTTTGTGACACATGCACCTAAGATCTCCTGTATCCAAGACTAAAATTACATTTCTTCAGAAAGCTTTTGTGTGCTTATTCCATCATCAAGCTTGTTCCTCTTCTCCTGCAGACCTGTTTAGCATGCATCTTCCACTGCATACCTCACACACTGTGATGATTTTCAACAGAAATGTGCTCCTCTGAGCATCACAGCTGTAGCTGCAATCAGTGTGTGTGATTCAGGCACACAACCAACAACAGCCGTGTTTTTACATGTCATAATTAATATATACCATTTCTGTGTTTATAAAAAACATTTTTAATATATCTGTATTTATACACAGATATGAAAAAATTCTACATAGTGTCTTAATAAGACCATGTGCAGCTTTCTAGGATATTCATATCTCTCAGGAGAACTGCAACGTTTTGCTTCTCTTCTTGTTCCGTGAACACGTTAAGGAAATGCAGGATAGGAAAAGTGGAAAACAAGGTCAAAAATGCTTATTTCAACTATACAGTTTTTCTAATATCAGAGCTCCTGGAAAGTTTTGTTTTCCTTTTCCTATTTCTATCCAACTAATTCCTCAATCTTGTCCAACATACCACCTCCTTTCCTGTGAAAAAGTAGATCTTCTCCAACACTGACTAAATTTCACCCTTTCTGATAAATGTACAGAAAAACAGAACTTGCAAAAATAACTAAAATCGTGTCCCTTGCTCTCCACATTCTTTTCAGCACTCTTCATTAGAGTTTACAGAGACGCTTGTTGCTGGATAATTAAGCTGCATGTGCATTTACTGTGCATTTTTAAATAAATGAGAGATTCACTCTGCATCTCACCCTCCTTCACTCATCTCAAGTACAGAGATGCAAGTATCCAGAAAAACAACATGGGTTTCACCTTTTTTCCCCTGCAGTAAAAAGTGAGATAGCACCACTGTGTAAACAACCCACATGAAGGGTGTGCCACTGAACCCAATCTTTAAGGGGAATAAAAGCCCATACCACCATTACAGATCTCCATCACAGTAAGCAGATGCGTGCACTGAACGTCATTTCAAACCAGTGTGCAAATAAGACCTCCAGAAACATCAAGGGATGTATCTTTATTTGTATCACCAGAATGAAGAGGCAGCTTTTGCCTCCATCTTAAAGTTCACTGTTCAAGCGATGGGTAAAGTAACTTAGAGAAAAACAAAAGTGAAAATTTAAGGAGACCACAGACTATCAAAGTGCACAGGTATCAGAAAAGCCATCTCTGAACAGGGTAATGCAGGAAGTTCCCTCATGAGTCAAAGCCAAGTGTATTTAAATAACCTTCCTCTTCAGCTGTGTCACAGACTCAAACAATAGGGCTCCAACTAATTCCTTTTGGTGCATGCCCCACTCCATGCATGTCAGCATGCACCACAGGGCTGGATGCACAGCCCACCTGGCTTCTGCACAGCCGTGCCATGCACGACCATCTGCAGCCCCAGGCTCAGCTCACCACACGCTAATGACACGCTTTGATGCAGACAGTGCTTCAACTGCACCAAGGGTCCCTGTGTGCAAAGCTGGCCTCTGGACACGTGTTCAGTGCTCACCTGAACCCCATCCTGAGCAGGGAGTGCCTCCATTCATGGAGCAGTAGGATCTAGGGGTGCTCACGAGCTCTCCACCACAGAACAGCTGCCAGCTGGGAGCCAGCTAGCTGCAAAAGGGAAGGCACCTCTTGGAAGTGGCTCACAAGTTGTTTGTGGGGAAAACAACTGCTTGATCTGTCGGAGAAGCACCTCTGCACCATGCGCCCAAAAGGGCTGCTGATGCATACATTTTGTATGTCCAAGCAGCTGGACATGCTACTTGCAGGGAAGAAAGTTCAGTGTCCCCAACTTTGCAGTCAGAGACTTTCCAGCCTCCCAAAGGCAAATTGGACCTTTCTGGAGAAATAACTGCTTCCTTCCCCATCCCCTGGGTTCCGATGGTTCTCAGTGCCCAGCTCTGGGCTCACATAACGCTCCCTGTCAGGCACAGGCCCTGTTTATTATGCCTGAAGTGCTGAACTCCAACGCCTCTACCTCTCCCCCTCTCTCCTTCGGGAGGTGAGAGCCCACATTCATCGACAAACAGTTCTTCTCACAGATTTCCCAGATGGCATTTCCCCCTCCCGGCGCGCACACACGCTCCCACCGCCAACAATGAAACCGAAGCCCTCAGAACTGCTGCGACAAAAGAGATACTGTTTGACTACCAAACATTGGGGTCCTTTTTAAAGTGCCAGGAAGGGAGAGCTAAATAAAGGGGCAAGGATGAGCAGCAGTGATACACATTAATTATAATGCATAGCAAAAATAGCTTTTTTCATAACAAACTATCATCATTCTACCAGCATCCCCTCTTTGACCAGCATGGAGTCCATGTAAAACCCACAGATAATGTGCATCACTATCAAAGTTACTAAGATAGAAACAAAGACATATCACCTTTATGTACATGGGAGTCAGGCACAGACTGAGGTGGTAGCTGGATTTACAGCCTTAAAGTTGGGTAACATTAAATATTCTATATAGGATAGTGATATTTTAAGGTATAAGAAAGTTACCTACAGAAGCACTGTGGTCAAATAAAAGTTTTCTCTCTCAGGTCTGGATTTTTCTCCTCACACCCCACACAGATGCTGTGAAGGCAGATCTCTATTATGAATTCAACACACATGAAATGGACTTGATGCTCACAGTACATAACTAAGTGAGCACAAGCTGTTAGTGCAACACCACAGAAAAAATGAGATCACTGGTTTCAGAAACAGCAGGACTGGAAGTGGGAGGAGTATTCCCATAACAAGCATCATCAGGAAAACTATTCCTGGGAAATCCGTTTCTGTAGTCACTTGACAAAGAGTTTGAAAAAGAAACTGCAAAGTCCCTGTGCTGAGAAAGGCATGGCAATAGCTGAATCTCCAGAAGATTCCACCTCAGGGGAAACACCAAGGAAGTGCAGTTCATTCAGACTGTATCCAGGCAGCAATCAAGAGGGAACTTAATCACAGCCTACAAACACCTATGGAAAGAGGTTTCAGAGAGCAGATGGCTCTTTAAAAGAAACAAAGGCTAAAATGAGATCTCATCTATGTACAACTGGAAGCTAAAGCAGGCCAGACTGCAAATAGAGCTGACAATTATTAACAATAACTGTAAGTTGAAGACCCACCTCCAACTCAAAACTAACGTTTTTCAGGCATGCTGCTGCTCAAGTAGGAGTTACAGGGTTGATGCAGAGTGACCTGTTGAGTTGTGGACCTTGGATATATAGAAGTTCTAAAATCTCCTCATACTCTGGTATGAATTTAGTTGTTCTCATACAGAGTAAAGCATTCAGGCACACGGTGTGATTCTTGGGGTGTCCTGTGCAGAGCCAGGAACTGGACTGGATGATCCTCATAGGTCCCTTCCAACTCAGAGTATTCTATAATTTTATGACTTTAACACTGCAGATGGTGACAAGGATTGACTGCTACCTTTCCACATACAAATCATTCAAATACAGGCTACTCCCACTAATGGCTTTCTCCTTATTTCCTAAATAAATACAAAAGAGAAAGAATTACACAGAAAAAAAGTTGCAGGAATATGCTCTAAAAATTACCAGTATAGCTTTGGCAGCAACTTTTGAAAGCACAAGTGAATTTCTTTGTTAATTTCCATTTTCTCTAAAATCAGGGCAGTGGAGATTCCCATTTTCATTGTTCAATGTAGTTGGAGAAAGACAGAAGCAGGACATCATACCTCTCTATATAGAGGCTATATAAAAAATAAAATTAGGATTCTCAGATTAGTAATATAACCTACTATAAATAATAAAACTCTTATGACTCACATATACATACGTATGTTATGTGTGTGCATACATATATAATATACATATAAAATCTATGAAGACCAACCTGAGCCTCAAGCTCATAGAGGTGCCTCTATGCAAAGAGAGAGCATATGACACTGATTACTGCTTGTGAAATCCATACCCAAGCAATGGTTTTTCATAGCCCTGCCTGAGATGAGGGATGGATTTATTGTTGAAGGGAGAAAAGTGGGAGCCATGGTTTTGGGGTGTTTGTTTGGTTCATCTGGGTTTCTTATTTGTTTGTGTTTTTCTTTTTCAAACCATGTAGAGAGATAGACTTGAAGTTTAATAGTTGAAAAAGAAAATTCAAGTTTTAAAAGCACATTACAGAAAAACATAACCTCAGCAATAAAAACCCAGTAACAATACAGGTTACAGTCTGGGGCCAGCCCCAGTTTTGGCACAGCTAGGAGTAAAACAGAAACACATCATTTCAGCAATCAGTCTGTCAAACCTTCAGCCAAGACAAGCCTCTTCAAATCCAAAAGTAACTTCAAAGCATTCCTGAGCAGGAAAGCATGAACAGGAGGGGCAGGTGGAGACCCAGACTAGTCTCAAAAGCAGAGGCCTCAGGGGACTGGGAAAGGAATGCACCCAGGCACCTGGGCACAGTCTGAGGAGACACAGCATCCAAATGACTGGTCAGCTGTTCACTGCCCTGCCAGGCTCACAAAGTGAAAAACACCAGAAAAATCAAACCCAGCCCCACCATAAAACACCCCCAGCACTTGAACTCATCTCAGAGGATGAAAAGCCCCACAAGATGCTGCAGGCTCTGCCTTCGCATTCCTGCTACACACCAGCCCCTCAGTATTACCTGTACTCAGCTGTCACCCATGTATCTCACATGTCCCAAACAAGGGACAGCCACTGTTCTTTTGCTGTTTGTGCCCACAGCCAACAAGATCAGGCATGGGAGGGCAGGGAGGGAGCCTACACTCATGTCTCAAGTCACAAGGAGAGTAACCACAGTGCCTGCTGAAACTTGGGTCTTGCCTTGCTCCTGGCCATCTGACCCACAGCCCTTCCTTTCTAAAAGGCTGCAGAGACCATAGCAGAAAATCAGGCTGTGGATGAGCTTTCCCTATTTCTTTACAGCTGTCAGAAATGAATCTGTGCCTCAAAAGGCTGTGATGAGATCTCCCTTACCCATCAGCCCTATTCACAGTCTGCCCTCCCAGCTCCTTCATGTCCTTTCAAGAGCATTTTCCACTCTGCAGCTACCCACTGCCCTTCTCCACAGCCACCCTACAGTTGTTCCAAAAACCCCAGGGATCAAAACTAGAAAGCAGAAACCTGGTGGGAGAGAGGTGGCAGTGAAGCTGGTGTGGATAGTCTGTAAACAGGACACAGCCTCCTTTTTCCATGCTGCAGCCTGAAGCCCTCCCCAGGCCATAAGTCCTATTCACCAGTTCAGGCAAACAAAAGTGATCAGCCAGCTGCAAGCAGACAGGTCAAGCCTGTAAATCTCCCTCTAGTATCTTTAAAGTTTATGCAAAACTGAATCTAAGAATAGATTCTAGTCATGGGGAGAAACCAAATAATGCATTAAATGCCAGATGTCTTGTACACATGTGCTTTAAAACTGACACCTTCGGAGAGCCCACACTAGCAACAGACTGCAAGTATTCAAAGAAGTTATTCTGTAGAAAGCTGGGAAAATGGCCTCAATACAGTGAAGTCAGAAGAGTAAGTGGGGAAAGCCAGTGTTTGGACCTTGACTTTATGGCCACTTAAATGTGCTCTCACACTGAACTTTAACAGGACTTCTCGGAAAAGTTAAACCCAGGCTTATGAGTTTCCTAGATTTTACAGTTCTAGCTCCTTTTAGAAAAACTTTATATAAAATTTACAATTACAGGAATAGGTCAACTCAGCAGCTGCAGAAATTACGGTAATGGCCAGGCAGTGGCCAGAAAGAAACAGCTCACAGCAGAAATTACTCGTTCCCCTGCAGGAGTGGCCAGGAAAATGGAATCAGAGCAAACAATCACTTCACCATAATGGCTGAGAGGAAACATCAAATAAAATTTTCAATAAGGTGGTGGGAGACTTGGGGAAAAAAACAAAAGATGGAAGCAGACACTGAAGGGCTTAAACCTGTCTTGAAGATCTTGTGCTGAATAAGGCCAGCCTATTTTCTCCTCACCACAGAAAAAGCATGAACACACTATAAGAGCTCACCAACCTGGCCATTGGGATAGGTATTTGGAGAATGCAACTTTTTTGGACATTCTATATATGTCTCAGCTCCTGCCACTCCACAAAACCCCTCCCAGGTCCCCAGCAGCAGAGGATCATGTTGGAGCATATGGACCTCCTCCTCGACACTCTGTACTTTCTGGTCCCCAAAAGGACACTGGAGCTTCCAGTATCTGTGCTCTGCTCCACCAAGGGGACTGGCCTTCATTGGAGCTGTCAGGAGTGCTGTGTACCTTCACTGTCCAGTAACAGAGATGCTTTCCATCTCCAGTGTCAAGCCCTGCAGTACTGCCATCCACAAAATCCTTTCTGCCTGCTCTCACAGATTCAAGGAATGAAAAATCCTAAGGGTGATGCCTTTGAATATCTATCTGACAGCCAGGTGCACTCTAATACTGCAATTCTCTTAAGCACTTCTCTGAGCTTCACTGTTTTGAAGTCAATAGGTGCAGAAAGGTCGTGAGCAAGATCCTGGGGTTAAGATTAAATAAAATCCCAAACACCAAGAACAACTCTTCTTCCTCCTCCTCTCTTATGAGACACTCATCAGACTGAACATAAGATGAAATGTTTTCCATTCATTTTCTATTTTTAAATCCACATGCTAATGTTTCTTGGCTTTTTAAAACACCATTTGACTACAGTTCTAATACAGTGGTCTCAGCAGTATGAATTTCTTCAGAAATTTCCCCAAAAGGAAACTCCCCTCACTTTTAGCTTAATTTAGAGCTTCTCTCTATTAACTTCCAGAAAAACTTGGTTTCTGATGTTCCTTGTGCTTGTTTCCCCTTCCACAATTAATATCTCCTGTATGTGTTAATTTAAAAATATTCATATAAAACAACTAGGAAATATAAAAATGGAAGATTTTCTGTAGATTATGTTTCCCAATCATTTCCAAAAAATCCTGTCCCACACTGAAAAATCCTTCTCACAGGTTCTATTAGTTGTCCTCTTGTAAAATATCTAAAAGATTTCATCTTGTTCCAACAGAGCACTTCGGACTACAAAACTCTCAGCCTTTGAAGACCTGGTGGATCTTCACAATCAGCTTAGCTGGTAATACTTAGCCACAAGCACTAATCTCTCTCCCTTTTACTGTAATGCAGCTTAACACTGCACTGTTTTGTATTGTAAAGCTAATGATGAAAATAAACCAAGTATTAGTCAAAGGAGTCAGCCTGGCACTGCAATTATTCTTTAGAGTTGCCAGATATTCATGGTCTTGCTCCTCCATCAACCCCTTCACAGCAGAACAAGAAGGTTGGATCTCCTCCTCCCACCATTCTTGCCTTCCCCCTTCTTCCCCTCCAGACATTTCTAACTGTTGAATTACAGATAACTGTTAAAAATGCTATGGGTTTTCATCATTTTCTATGCATCACCATTTTCCACAGCCACAGTTCCACCAGGAGCATTTCATCACAACAAATGAACACGGGCTCAGTGTGTTGTACCTTCATTAAAGTTGTCATCAGTCGAGATGTGGGTCAAGGGAGACTGAGGTCGAGAGTCCCCACAGAGGGAATAGCTGTGTTCAGCCTGGATGAGGGGCGCTGGGGATGCTGGAGACAGTTCCACTTCCATTATTTCATTCTTCTCAGACAAGAAGGGATCATTCAAGAGCTGGCCTAGGACATCAGGTGAAAATTCATCCAGGAACTCTGTGAAGTGCTGTGGAGACAAAAAGGCAGGGGAAAGTTTATCTCCTTGCCTGTCTGTCATGCCAGCCACAGGAGAGAATAGATCAGAACAATTCTATATGTGCCCTGGTTGTCCGTGCCAGTCAGCAGCAGGATCTACCAGCCCTGTCTAACAACCTCCTCCTCCAATCACCACAGCTAGAACAAAAGTCCTCTCAGAGGCACACATTACAACTGAAGAGCCTGTCACCAAACTGCAACAAAAAATGGAAAATGGAAGCATGGTACTCAAGTCCTGAAGCAGCCTCCTCCCGCCACACCAACTGGATCACTACAGTGCACCACCAAAAATGGGAAAGCACATTTCCCTCAGATAGACTGAAAGCTCCTACAGGATCTGTCACCAGAACATAGTATGTGTGGAATAGAATATAGGGGGTTAATGCTCACTGAAGCACAGAAGAAAAATGAAACACATTCCAGCACAGACTCCGACACCACATATGACTATTTTAGCTGTGCAGAACATTCTGTGTGCTCCAGGAAAACGGGTCCATGCACATCCACAGCCAAGCAATTAACACATTTGCTATAAAATGGGTTTCCTGATTGATTTGTGTGTCTATTTTAGAAGTAGGATTCCACCTAGAGCCCATATCCAGCTTCTAGGCCCCAGAGCTAAAGCTCCTGACAGACACTACTAATTGCCACTATGTCTATTGCACTGAATTCATTACACTAGCAACACATATTAAATCTCTATGTAGCAGAGTAATTTCATGTTTGTTTATTATTCAAATGAGAACAAACCAAATATTGCAATCTATTTCCTTCAAACTCCAATGCAGTTCCCATCAATAGCCAAAAACTTTGTCTATTCATCTTCTTTCCAGTGTCAGAAAACTACATCTTTGGCAGATGAAAAATCTGCACTGCAACAAATCATTCCTGTTCATCTCATTCACACAAAGAATTCTATTTTTATATAAGAATACTTGCACAGTGAATTGTAATGAGATTTTCTGAACAATGAGGCATTATCTACCATCTTATATAGGAATCTTTGTCGGCTGAGGCACGATGCTATAAAAGTCTAAGTTTGTTTGATTTGTTTAGTTTTTGCAAGCAGTATTGATCTTGGCTCTTTATCGTGCTCTCTCCTGCAGAAACAAACACTGAAATTCAAGATTCAGTTTCCTGTAGGCTAAATTAAGAATTAAACAAGTCAATATTGTATAAACCCACAAGGGAAACAGTGTGCTCACACCCTCACATTTCACAGCTCCAGCAGCACCTGTGGCCATGAAGCCTCATGCTGAAAACCCTGAGCACAGCTGGCTCTCAGAGAGCTCCCTGGATGTTCAAGCACCTCTTCCAAATGCTAACTGTGCCTTTTTCAAAATGTGTAAGTCTTGAGTCAATTCTGACTGACGCTGAGGAAAAGAAAATATTGACTGAATACAGGGCAATAAACAGAGGACCACAGCTGCCCTGCTGGAATAACAAGCCAGCTCAAGAAAAGCCTTTACAAATGGCAAAACAGATTTGTAGCCTCATATTTACCTACTGTAAATGATAACACTAATAAACTCTTAGAGGGCTCTGCTAGAGGGTCATGACCACCTTAGAAAGCCTCGTTTATTTTAATTTTGATACCCAAGGACTCACTAGCACTTCACAACCAGGTGCTTCCCAACAAGGACAGAAGTATGAACTACAACACCCCACTATGCAAAGAAGAAAGAAAAAGGATGACCAGAATAGTTGAACTTGATGGTACATCAACAAAGACATTGAGTAAAATGGTTTAGGCAGCCATTCATGTGTAAACAAGGCACAGAAATACTTCCCAACCATGAAAGAAGTCAAGGATGAACCTATAAAAATGGGGTTGTTTTTGGGTTTTTTTGCCTTTCTTAGGGACAATGTTTTTCCCTCCAGTCTACACACCTCATTTGGAGCAATAGCAAGAGTCAATTATATTTGTTTACATATCTTCCTAAAGCTGGAGATTTCCTTCATTCTAATTCTTGCATGCATTACTCTGACTGATGAACAGCAGATGCTGGAATATGTCTGCTACAATATTTGTCCCATGGGTTCCACATGCAGCTACTTTACCACCAGCATCATCCAATTTCAGGATGTCATCCTTGAAAGTATCATACCTATGTGTTGACTTAGTCTGACACTATTAAATGTTATAACTTAACAGACTCAGCTGAAAGAAACATGGCCACAGGCTACTCAGCTATTTTTGGCAAATTGACAAATAAAGATTTTTATTAGCCTTCTGTCTATCACTGTTTTGATATGGAATAAAAGCTTATCAAATGTTATGTTACTTTTCCATTTGACTGAAGTTAGGTCTAGCAGATTTTATTTATTTTTTCTTTTCTGAATGGGGAATTTTCCTAAAATCACTCCAGGAAAAGCAAAAGAGGAAACAAACATTCAACTTCAGAAAACCAGAGAGAAAGAGGATCTCAGGGTGGGGAAGAATGTTCAACATGTTTGTCTGTCAATATTTGTGCTTTCCCCTTTTCACATGCAGCTCCAAAGCAGCAAGCTGTAAGCAAGAAAAGGATATGCATTTATAAGAGAATTGTCTGAGAGCAAATAAATGGTTAGTTTCTAAAATTATTTTCTAGCTTCATTATAATTCTCAAGTTTATTTTTAATGGTCTGTGATATAACATTGTACACTGGCCAGTAGAGACTGCCACAGGTCAGATTGTGCAGCTACTGAACTCAGCAGACAATTTTAGCGATCTGGACTTCTCACTCTGATTAAAAAAAAAATCACAGACTCCTTGATTTACAGGAATCTTTCACACGTTATACACTTCTGTACTACTGTGAATGCTTAAAGCTAGATCACCTTTTGTCCTTGAAAAAACAATTGTCTCATTGAAAGTGGCTCCATTTGCTTAGAGAACTAAAGAAGAAAAAGCATCTGAGCAGCAGCTAAAGCAGAAACCATCCAGGGGCAGCCAGACCTCCAATTCCCCAAAACTTCCACCTACACCTAAGCTGCTCCTTCTTTCTTTTCAAAGCATTGCCAACCCCCCTCCTCCTCCTCTTCCTCCTCCTCTTCCTCCCCTCTCTGCTTCCACATGCACCTCAGTGCCCATCAGCCACTTCCATAGCTGGAAAGTCCCAGAATAACCCTCAATTTTGACACAGTAGCAACCACCCCTGCGCTCAGGAAAGGGCAATTTGGGAAGGAAACTGAGACTTTGACCCTTAGAACCTGTATATAAATTTGCTTGCAAAAGAAAGAAATTCTTTGTTTATGGCTTGCAGCTGGCCATCTTTCACCCAGAGAGTTCACCTTTGCAAAATTTAAAAATCAGAGGAAAGAGCACTTGTACTGAGAATCTGCCTTTTTTTTCTTCTTTTCCCTTATTGTTGTTAATACCTCTGTAGACAGCTCAGCTGGCAGCTTCCTGCTATCCTCACACCCCACTGGCAGCCCCAGCACTAATTGCAGACATGTGTTAGTACAAGGAGTCTGTTTGAATTATTAAACTATTCTCACCACATAGCAAAGAGATGTGTTCAGCTGAGACTTTAACCTCTGTAAAAAGTCAGGGATTTAGGACAGATGTAACCTTATCTTCCGCCTCCCCTTCCCCCAGAACCCTGAAAAGACAAACAAAACAGCAGCACTCCTGTTTACATACAGAAAGTAAACTGCAGCCCTGAGGAGTTCCAGCACTCAATGGCTGGACACTGGCTCATGCCTATATCCTGGGTGTTTTTGGGGAACACAAACACCTCCGGACATCACGTTGCAGTAAGCAAACAGAGGAAAGCTCTCACATCCGGGGGCACAGCGGATTTTTGGACAGCTCTTCGAAAGTAGCATTTGGCTGCAGACCAGCTGTGCCGCAGGCTGCAGCTCTCCACAGCATCTGCCTGTTCCTGCCACACAAAAACCCTTTTCTCCAACTGCCTCAGGAACCAGGGTTTTTTTTTCCTCCTTGTCTGATCAAATGAAGATCTGTGAAGCAAAACACTCAGGTTTTGCTAGGTGCATGGCAGTGCTGGCTTCTCCACCAGCCCAGTTGGTCGTTTAAAGACAACACATTACCATGCCTAAAAATGAAAGTCATCTTCAGAAAATTGACTTTCTAAGAACTCATTAAAAAGGAAGGCAGAGAAGTCAAGATGACACTTTCCAATTGTATTTAATTTTTTAAAAAGTAGCAGGCTTTGCTGAGCCTGCAAAATGCACTGCATCAGCTGCAAGTCCCACACACCGTAGCAGCACAATCCCACCTTTTCCAGCAGAGCCATGCCAGAGGGGAGCTGCAGCTGCAGTGACAGCACCTTCTGCACACTGCAAAACAAGCTCAGCTCTCCCAGCAGGCCGGGGCAAGGCAGCCATGCACATGCCAGGGTTATAACCAGCCACAAATTCAAGATATTACCCTCCTGGGAGTTAGTTTTTCCCTTCTGGCTCACCCCAAAGTCTCCCCAGGCTGAAGGAATCAGTCACCCCTCCACAGGAGGAAGTGTCAGGTACACAATAGGCACTCATGGGATAAAAAAAAAAATCCCACTATCCACCCATAGGTACAAAACAGCCTGGGTTTTATGTCTTTATTATACTGTAAACTCCTTTAATATCTACTCAGTAACTATACTGAAAGTCCTTCATTTGTGGATGAACATAAAGAGTAATGCAAAACTGGTATTTGAAACCAGCAAAGAGATCCACTGTAAGAGCAGACACAATTGTTTGGACTCTCACACCAGCATTTTAACCACTTAAAAAATAAAATAGGCAGATTAAAAAAAAAAAAAAATCCACTAAGTGAATAACATACAGGTTGTGTCATTAGCAAAACAAATGCCAGGAAATTCAGAGCTAATAGATTTACATGGTAATTAAATCTGCACATCTCCTCAACTTGCTCAGGTTACACAGTTGGAAATGTTGAAGTTCATGCTGAGCAAATCTTATAATCCACCCCATTATGTACACATGTATGCACACACTCCTGTTGCAAACACTCAAATATTTCCACCCCACAACCAGCAAAGAAGACATGCATTTTTTTAACTCATCAGGGGGATTTTTCAAGAACCATCCTTACTTCTTTGCCTGTCTTCCAAAATATTCTTTCACTTTTCTTAACAACCCCCACCAAAAAAAAGTGTTTTGCATTTAAAAAGATAACTAAAACCTAAATGAAACTCTTAAATAGACAGGACTAAATATGGGTTAAAAGAAAGAAAAACAAAAATCGAAGAAAAGAAGCCCTTGTGCAGCTGAGGCAAGGGTGAGAAACAGCCCTTTTAAGTTCAGTCTTTTAAGTCCACTGTCTGCAAGAAGAGAAAATGATGCTATTGCTCATTCCTAGCCCAAGCCTCTTGGGAGCTATGCAAAATAGGAAAATCCTTCTCACACTCCCCTGCCCTTCTCCCAGTGCATAGCTCTTGGATCTAGCCTAACTTTTCAACAGGCTGGGTGCATGTTTTGCTATTTCCCACCCTCTCCCCAAAATGCCAAAGCCAGAAGAGTGAGTCACTGGGGCCAGAGCAGTGAGGCAGTGAGCTGGAAGCCCTTCAAAAAGGCTCCCCTCATGTGAGTCCCTGACTGAGACCTCAAAGTACATTACTAATTCTGTGTTGCAAATAAGCATTTGGATTATGCTCTCAGGTCAGATGTAGCTGTTCTTTTGTCTCAGTTCTTCCCCCTCTACTCCCTTATCCCTTATTTTTTTTGCCAGCTTGAGCAGCAGAAGCACAGTACACTGAACCTCTCCATTACCTGTCCCCATTCCCCTCACCCAGCGAGCAGCAGTCACAATTCTTTACCCCAGTGACTGCAGAGGCAACAAGACAGGCCTGGCTGACCCATCTGCATCTCACAAGCCTCCAAGCCACCAAGAGCAAAACTTCTTCCTGCCACCTTCAGCTAGCGTGGCTCACACAACACAGGGAGGGGAGCTCAGCTCCCAAAACTTAGGGGTCTCCCACACAAGATACCTGAAGAGGCCAGCTATGTATTAAAAGCTGTGCAGTGAAAAAAGAAAATAGAAAAGTATGTTTGGTTGGTTTGTTTGGGTTTTTGGTGGTTTTTTTTTCCCCAGATGTGCTTCAGCCATGCAGTGCCAGTCATAAATATCTGCTGTGAGATAATATTAATTTGCTTGTCTACACCCTAGCTACACCTCCAGGCTCCATGGAAGGAACTCACATTTACTGCAAGTTTTACATCAAACTAGTGTCTCCCGTGTAACTCACAGGGTTAAGTCAAAAAATAAAGAGTGAAGAAAGTTTTCAGATTGTACACAGATTTTACAATTCAATGGTGGGCATTTAGGATATTCTTTGCTGCTCAAGAGCTCGGCAGCAGGGATAACACATTTTGTTCTTGCACAGCTGGTCCAACTTACAGCCATTTTTAAAAGAACATGGTTGCTCCAGTTCCTTCTTGACAGGAGACAGATCTTAACAATATAGGAGAGTTTCACACCGTTTGAACACACTGCACTTGGCTTCATTTAACATCTTCCCTCAACATGGAAATGGGAGGGGATGAAAGAAAATACATCTCAGGCCTCATGTAACAGCATCCCCTGTTACTGGGTACAGATGAGCCCTTTGTAAGGGGCACAGCCAGCACAGTTCCTGTATTTTAAACAAAATCCACTAGTCTTGTATGTATCTTAGAGATCACAGAATATCTCAAGTTGGAAAGAACCTGTAATCATCAAGTCCAACTCCCAGCTGACTTTAGAACTGTAACAGGAATGAGGAAAAGATAACCACTGATACTGTTATGAGAAAAATTGTAATTTCACATCTAGGTTCCCATTAGTGCAGGGGATGTCCTGCAGAACACAGATGCTTTCCAGCTCAGCTGTTTCATGTTTAAAGTGTTCTCAACAGCCTCCTCCCTGAGGACCAAATTAGTATCTTTCAAAGGAGGATCCTTCACTAGTCTGACTGGTGTAGGTAGGAAACAACTTCTGCCCTATCAGCAGTGCTTGCTAGTGCTGACTGATAGGACACTTGACATTTAAAATAAAAATCCTGATTTTTTCCTTCCACAGTGTTTCTTCTTTAATGGTTGCAAAGTTTAAATAGCAGGGTTCCAGCTTGCAGAAGCAATCATTCTTTCTTTTTCCTAACACTGGCTGCAAACCTACACACCACCCATCAAAAGCCTGCTCTTTAATTAAAGCTGTTATTATTAAAATGAGCAAGGCTTTATGATCAGTATTGGCAGCTTAAAGAGAGATTGGGCATTTTATTTCACAAAAGAGTTAGGAGGCTTTGTTTCACAGATTTATAGTACTCTTTGGGGGGGGTTGTTCAGATGCATTGTTTGTTTGTTTTTAAGAATAGAAGCACAGAAACTGAGGCTTGAAAAGACACAAATTTAAGCTCCTCAATGTTTATTTAGGTACTCTTCAGTTTTGAAGAGTCAGACTATCAAGTGCCTAAATGCAGACACCCCGAGTTGATTATGGAAAACATTAATTAGCTTTTATAAAAACTACCAAAAATTCATACACATAATGGTTGAAATTGCAGATGTGTGTATAGTTTTAAAAAGAAAAAAAACACCACGCAGATATAACCCTTTCTTGAACTCAAGAAACATGTGCTTGAGCACAGTAGATGGAGGGAAAACAAAATGGAGTGGTTCTGTGAAATAAATGTAAAGAAATCAAAGGGTCATATTGCCCTACCCAGGAGGACGAACTGCACAACCCTCGCAGAGCTCAAGGATCAGCAGCCTTTGGCTAGCAATGGCCCCAGCTGCCACAGGGTTTAGACCCTGCCCAGCAGGACCTGTGTCTATCACACAGATACCTGCTATCAGGGCAGGAGAAACACACTGGCAGGACTTTGTGTTCAGTGCTGCTCTCACTGAGGGTTACACATGAAGTACCCTGCACTAAAAAAATTGACTGTGTGTCAAATACTCCTCCAGTGTGTGATCTCACCAGACAGTCAAACAAACAACCACAGTGAAGAACACCTTTCCAAACAAGTCCTCTACCTTGCTCTCAGCAGACACATCCTGGGGTTTGATCTGACGTGCTTCCCACACTTCCCATGAGCTTGCACTAAGCCCAGACACCATGGATGCACACAGAGCCAGGACTTCATCAACAGCAGCTATCATCACAGACTTCTCATCCCTCACTGTCAAAACATTTCCAGTTTGCAACTCTGCAGCAAGTTTCATGTCAAACCTGCTACAGCCCAGCAAGCTAATGAAGAGCAGTGTGACAGTACTTGATGATGACACCACCAGGAACATCCCTACCCTCTACCTGAAAGAGAACATGGTTTTTGGAGCCAGGACACTGGAGCTGCTTCAGATGAGCCAGCCCTACCAAATGCATCCCACAGCAAAAAGCCTTGCATTTTAAAGCCACCCCTAGTGGTCCTCTGTACCATGAGATGGATACTTAAGGACACCCACATTGCACTTGTACAACCTGAACTCTGCAAAAATTCACACAGGAACCCACAGAAATGGTTTTGGCACATCATTTTGTATGGACCAGTACTTCCATCAGCACTGGTACTTTGGGACCCTTCTTCTGAGGGAAGACACATTTCATTTTATGTCAAAACAAGACTGTGGGTGGGTCACTTGGTTTCCACTTGTGCCAAAGGCAGACAAAATTTGTTTTGAAGCCCTGCTGAAATCTGCAGAAAGGAAAAAAGGAGACAGGATATGAAAAAGATCAAATAAAAATACACATACAAGCATGTGTAGCATGCATCTGGTCAAATAATTTTAAGATATCCCACACTTGAGAGCTGGTATTCCAATTTTCTATGACAAGCCTTTTGTCACAGTGCCAGTAAACATTACTTCACTCAGTTTTATAAAAAATAAATACATAAATAAACCATGAGTGGTACTGGACTTGGGTTCAGGACTCAAGATAGCAGTAGATGGAAACATCTGTATCCTAAGACCAGGTCTTAAACAAAAACAAACTTGTGTGCTTATTTCTCCTCTCTGCTTCCTTCCAGAGATGCAGGGACTTGTGGAATAGGTTATCTAGCAAGAGGTATGGTAGCTCTCTCTCCTCATAAATCCTGGGAATACAGGGGAGACTGTCAGTGTTGCCATCATCTGTCTGTGAACTGATATTTCAGCTTCTTTTTTTTAGCCCTCTCCCATTCAGAGCACCCCTCTCCTTCATCTCTACCTCCTCTCTGCACATTCCATTTCCAGGCCTTTGCTCCCAAGCAGGTGAAAGGGAGGCCAAGATACTCATCCCCTTGCAGGACACAAAGAAGGGCAGCAGAACTGGGAATAAAACCGCAAACTGCAGTCAAAGACTCTGGCAAAGCAGAGCCAGAAAAGCAAGGGAGCAGAAGGAAAACAACAGGAAGAGTCAAAGTCACAGCACCTGGAAAGGGATAAAATAAACCAGTGACAGATAAGCAGCATATTAAGATTGTGCAAGAATGTCCTCCATCCCCAGCTGTGTATTTTTGCCAAGTGTCATTGACTTTTGTGCATTGCCATTTAAATCTTTGACTATTAGTGTGACACAGAGCGTGACTGCTCTGGACTTTCTCTCTCCTCTGTTCCTCCCCACTTGAAAGGAAAAACCACTGCCATCTCACCATGGCAGGTGAAGAGAAAACCACACAGGGAAAACAAACCTGCTTACCACGGGAACATAAATATTATATATTTGAGCAACTGGGAGAAAGGAAAAATTACCGAGAATTAACATAAATCAGAATCTAGAAAACAAGAAAGAGTTAATAGAAAATGCAATTCGGAGGGAGAAAGATTGCTTCTGAGTTTGTCATGATCCAGAGGAATGTTAATTATAGATCAGGCCATTGCTTGGCTGCAGTTATTTAGGGGAGAAAAAAGAAGATCAAAATGTTTAATTGAATATTCCTGGGAGGGGGCGGTTCTGAATTATTGCTTTTTATATAAGACCAGATGATACAGCCATCCCACAGGATGGTAATGAAATGACTTTTATCCCAACAATAATGGGAGAGACTATAAAAACAGCTACTCAAAGTTGGCCATTTTAATTAGTAGACCTAGAAAACTTCCATCTGAAAAGTCTAAATAGAGCTTCTAAGGAGCTCTTGAAACAATTGTCAGTAGGAGACAGTACTGATGGACTGTAAGAAACAATACAAAAATATTTAAGTGTAAACAAGGCAACCAAAGTAACAGCAAGTTAACCTACCTACTGCTCGTGTCCAATGAAGGGAAGAGATGGAAAAGGGAAGAGAGTAGTAAAGAGCCCAAGGATTTTCAAAAGGAAGATAAATCTAATTTATGCTTATAATTTCACAATACTTGATAATCAAGCTTCTTAAATTTTACCTCATTCTGAAATAATATTACAAGCTTAGTACCCCTTGTAGTGTGAGGTGCTATACAATATATAGACTTGGTGCTACACAAACAAAGCCAGAGGGAGATGAAGTCACCAAGGAGGGCTCACTCAGTGTGACAAGGAAATCAGAAATCTCCAGATGTGAAACACATCTCCAGATGTGAATCACAACACACACATGCAATGAGCTGATTGTGCCACACGTTTTCAGTGGGTTCCCACGGGGATCAGCTCCTGGTCCCAGACTAATATTTTATCAGTGACCTGAGAGGAAAAGCCACCACTGCAGAAGGCTGCAGATAATGCAGTATCAGCAGGTGCAGCAAGTAACAAAACACAGGTCACAAAACCAAAACACAGAGAACTTGGTAAGCAGCCATAAACAAGAGACATGTCTTAAGCAAAGCTGAAGGTAAAAACAAATAAAAATAAAAGTATCTTATGGTGCAAACAAAAGGCTCCAAGCCACACTTGGGTGACTGACAATTAGAACCAAGACCCCAGGACTCTGGGAGAGATGGCTGAAGGAACATCTGTGGGACAGGTACCACAACCACTGGGTCCTGGGGAGGGATTACTGCAGATGTGCTCATGCTGCAAATGCAGGAGACCCCTGCTGTACTCCAGGTCACAGTTCGAGGTGCAGCCAAGCGCTGGGGACTCTTGCACAGCCATCCCATGCTGTGCAGCCAGCACCCAAAGAACAGCAGGAAGGCACTGTAGGAATTCTGCCTTTTTTTATTTATTTAGGAATACTTTTGTTTGTACTTGTTTCTTAAATGAGAAACTTCTTTCACATTTAAAAGAAGTGTGCCTGTAAAGTTCAACCCCCAGCTACAGCTCTGTACTGCAGCCTCACACCAATCACACAACCTGCTGCACAAGTTTGTTCCCTGCGAAACCCAGAGCACATGAGTTTGAGGACTTCAGAAGACAGAGAGGTGTGAAGCACAAATTTCTTCATGCTCGTGGTGGATGCAGCTGCTCCTGGCCACAGCCAGGCTCTACTCCTCTGCCACCAAATTTCAAAACAAAAAGGAAGTTGAACAACTGGAGAAAGTTCAGAGAATCATAAGAATCACTATAGAAAGGGAAATCTTGCCTCAAAATATAAGCAAACAAGAACAAAACAATGTATTCAGCTTATCAAAGAGGAAACAAATGCAGAACGTGAATGTTCCTAAGTAGTGAAACGGGGAATAAGACTTAAAGAGGATGGCTCTACCAGCTTTCAGCTAAGTTTACCAGCTGGAACCAGATCCATTCATTGTGGTTCACAATATTAAATAAACGGGAGAACAATCAATCATGAAGGAACAGTGTAAATTCTTCAACCCAAACCACTCTTAACTGAAGACTAGAGGTTGCCCTAGAAAGATATGCAGGAATTCAAACAATCTGGTGAAGTTTTATAGCCCTTGATTTACGTAAGGTTAAAATAATTCATCATAATTGTTTCCTTTGGCCTTCTGGCAGCAAAACAAGGCTGTTTACTAGAATGGCAGCGTGTTCTGGAGAAACTGATGCAAACCCGGAGCTGGGAAACCTGCTGATGCAGCTTTGCATTCCCTGGAGTCCAGGTAACTCGATATCCTTATCAGGAAGGCAGCTGGGGAACACAGTTCAAGCACCCAGCTTTAGGAGCAAAGGTTGTCCATGTTAGACACAACCCTCCCACTCACAAGCCCGCTCCAAACACACTGCTCGGCAAACTTCTAGCAGCCGGCACATCCCGCAGCCTCAGCCCACTGAAAGCCTTGTTTATTTTTCAGGCTGGGCTCTCCAGCTCTGCTGCACAAGTGAGTCAGCTTCCCTCCCCACACCAGAGGGCTGGTGAAGGCTTCAGACATCTCCAGCTAGGTGGGAGAGGGAGCCCCTACCACTTGCCATCACTGCGAGAGCCACACCTCAACAGCGAGCTGGGAGGGGGTCTCAGAGGAAAGACTTGGCAAGCTCACGTTGGACCCCAAGGCTTCTCTATCAAAGAGACTGCAAACGCAAACACACGCATGCAAACCATCCCCTATCCTTCTGAAACTGATTTTCAGGACCGGAGGAGTAGCTGCAGCCACGCCACAGCACAAGCAAACTTGTGACAAACTGCAAGGACTCCCAAGCACAGAGCACTGTGATCCTTTCCAGAGTCCACCACTGATTGCCACATCCAATAGATGGCCACGTCCAGTGCTGATGGAGATTCCCTGTGAGCCCAAGCGAGAGGAATGCTAAACTGCATGGGGAAATTAAAAGGGAGCTTCCGTGTGAAGGGATTTGCTTCAAAAGAAGTCATTTAGCAATTGCTCATTTCAAAGTCTCTTTTAAGTCTTCTAGTTAGTAAAGCTGCTTGTGTCTGGGCATCTCTTTCAGGGCCTATCATCCTTTCCAAGTGCCAAGTTTGCAGCAGCAGAAGGCTGCCCACAGCAGAGAAATCAAAAGCAAATAACTTTATTCTTGCTTTAAATCTGACAAAGAGCACAAACACGAGCACGTAATGCGCAGCCCCATTCAAACACAGTGAGAACAAGGTTACTTGTGCTCTTATTTTACATTAGAAATAAGCTTTTTTAGTTTGATGAAGAAAAGCTTTAAAAGCAACCAGCTGACAGAATGAAAGGAGAGGGAGCATTTAAGGAAAGGAGGAGTTTCATCCAGTTTTAATGATTAATTACAAGATGAATGCCGGCAAGGCGATGTGAGTTTCTGGCACTGAAGCAGAAGGTGCTGCAGCCAAAACCTCCAGCCAGCACACACACACTCACATACACACACACACACACACACACACACCCCCCAGACACTCACACACACACTCACACACCCCCACACACTCACACACACACAGACACACACACAGACACACAGACACACACACAGACACACACACAGACACACACACAGACACACACACAGCCCTGCACAGCATCTTCCCCATCCACATCTCCCAAACGCTAATGCGCAAACAAAGCCGCTTTCACTTGCAGCACTGAAATTTAATTAATTGGATATATTGAGCAAGCCAGTGAGCTGTGCAGCGTGGAAGACTCCTCTCCCGAGACTGCAGAAAGAGCCTGCCAGTGTCCTGGGTACAGAGACGGCGCAGGGAAGTATCAGACATTGCATAAGCACAGGCACACGTAATCGCTCATTCCCACTATCCCGGCCAGCGCTAGCTCAGGCCTCTGCCAGCCACGGCCAAGATCTATTCCAGCTATTCAGAGGTGGCTGGGTGCCTGAATGGGGAGCATGCAGGGGAGGCCCAGCCTTGGGGTGTGCCTGGGAAGGACATGGGACCTGTCCCAGCACCCAGCCAGTGCCTCCAGGGGCCCCTCAGCCCCCGCTTGTGCAACCACTACCCCACAGTTTAGAAGCGGGGGGAGCAGGGTGGAAAATGCGGTTTTTCCAGACTTTATCAGACATTTTCCTTCTTCTAAGAAAAGAAATATGGCCTGGTGGTT